>NC_089875.1:104758961-105058961 GCF_040182565.1 Anser cygnoides
TGTGGCATAACTCTGTATGGCAGGCACTGTCATAACTCAGGGCTTTGTTCACTAGATTCTGTTTTATACTCTGGATCTGTTTAGTCTTACCTACTCAGTGTTGAGATGCAGTACAATTATTTACTTGAACATAGCAGTTTTCTTCCCATTAATACTTTTTATTTTTTTCTCAGTATGTTTTAATGACTTATATTCATGATTCCAAACTGCTGAAAAGAGGACTTCAGTTTTGCCTGTCTCTAATCACTGTAGTACATAATAACAGATGGCAGTATTCCTAAACTGCTGTATTCAACAAATGGTATAAGATCAGACTTCTTAAAGATTTCATTATCCCAATTAATAATTATTATTATCAGGAACTAAGAATGAATCTTCAACTTCATATGTTGTAAACATCTTGACCTACATTTGCAGGATTACTAGCAATTCTGATTGCCTCCCTTTTTCAGTTTACAGAGAACAGATTATAAAGACTAAACTTAGCAACATTATTTGAAGGTTAGGTTTAGGTTGCTTTAAGGGATATTAGGTTAGGCAAGCAAAATTAGTAGTTGCTTTCTAACTTCTTGGTTGCCATCACTTAACTTGGATTTTGTTCAGTTCTGGTATTGATGGTATTTTTTTTTCTCTATAGTTGCTAGAATGGAAATATAAAATAAAAAATAAAACATTAACTTACATAATGTTACATTAAAGCAAATTACCATTTTTTTGTGCTTTTATTACAATATAACTGAACTAGTTATGCTTAAAATTGAAAGGTTTATTTCACCACTGTCTCAAGTCACAAATGATTCAAAAACAGAGCAGCAGTGACAGAAGGAGAGGGAATACTTCCTGTCTGTGCTGATTCTTTCATTCCACTCTAGTAATATACTATATTGCTGACCTGGAGGATCTTTGGGGGTCCAGAGGTTATAGGACTGCAATCGATAATGGATTTGAGGTCTCTTTTCTAGCTAAGAAACCAGGATTCGATAAAAGTCGAGCTGAGACCAGGTCTCTACTATGGCCTCTTGGGCTGGTAGACCAATTATTCTAGTTTAAATTGCAAATCAGTCTCCTATTCTAATATTGATACATTTTGTGAAAGACAGAGTTTGCACATTTTCTTTGTTCAGAATAACCTTTAAATATGAAACAAAGGAATTACTTTAAAAAGATTCCCATTCATGAGCCACTTCTCAAATCATTATCTTGCTGCCTGACAGTACTAATGAGACCTAACATTCCATTTTTTTTCAAGGTCTTGAAGACAGTGTCCTCATGTATCCCAGAAGGAAATAATCTCTTGTTTAAAAATTAATAAAGAAAAATTAACTTAACTTTCACAGGTGCTGTGTCAAAGTCCTTATGTAGCTTTCAAGAATTTCAAAGCCAATCTTCTTAAAATTTATTTTAACATATTTGCATCACTGATAGCAGAATGAAAATAATTACATAAATGTAGGAATTAATGGGTGCCCAGCAACGCTTGAAAAACCTCTAAAACCAAGGTTCCTATCAACATTTCTTAAAGATGCTGCATACCTACTTAATAGGTTAAGACAAGCAAGAGCAGGTGAAGAGTTTCATGACTGACTCGACAGTACTCTGTGATATGTTTCTGTGATACACAAAACTTTAAGTCTACCAGCCATGCTGAATGTAAAGATGGCTGTAAGGTGGTGGAAAAGCTTCAGGCATAAATCACTTCTGCAGACTTATAATCAAGGCAGTCTACCAAACAAAGGAAGTCATGGTTCATGAACACTACATTGCATGCTAGGAATTCCTCATGTTGATCTTCTTCTAGATATTATCGATGTTGGTCTTCTTATAGATAGGAAAGAATTGGGCTCTGAATTCTATGTATATATATATATGCAATGGAAAAAAATTGCATCTTTAAATTTCAAATGAGTAAGGCATGAATAGTTTCAGATACTATCAGTTTTGAATGCTTTCTTTTTTTCTCTTGTTTAAGGAAGCCCTAGGTGTCTGCTCTTTGCTTCACAGGTAGCAGACCTCTGGTACTCCTTGCTGAACAGTGTCATGGATGCAAGAATTTTACAGAATTTCAAGGGAAAAATGAACAAGTACTTGAAGTAAATCCACTGGGGAGAGATAAACAACAATAACAACAACAATCTACAATGGGCTTAAGATACTCCCTATATTTAAGGATAGCCAGAAACTAGAATATTAATAGGCAGACTTATGTAGACTTATTCTTTTCTTACTCTTCCTAGGGCATGTCTGTAACCATTATCATTTTGTTATTTTATGATTATTCTAGTTTTCAAGCTGTAAGTGGTAACTTCTGTTTTGTTGTTTACAAGCCTAGAAATGCAATACATGGGTGCCTGTAAGAAAAGCCCTCTTTTTTTTTTTTTTTTTTTTTTTTGGGACATGTGGTTTAAGGTCTGCATCCCCTGAAAATCAGACATTCTCATACCCTCCAGTGCAGTTGATGCAAAGGAAATTCTTGGTATAAGTAAGCATACCTGGTCCTGTATAATCTAGAAAATGGGTAACCTCACAGTCTTAATCATCTGAACATGAGATGGTTGATAGTGTCCTCCCCATGTTATGACGAGTTCAAGGCTAGAATTTATTCTGCTTTTCAAACAGCAATGCTCTCAGACACTTTGAACACATGGTACTGGCCTAGCACCTCAGAAGTTTCACATGCAAGATGATCCCTGGGAACAACAGGGTACTGTCTTCCTGAGGACAACCCCCTTGGCCAAACAACTGACCCTTTAACCCTTTCTATACGTTCTACAGAGTGATCTTGATTGACATTCCTCTGCCCCTGCATTTAACAACCTCTTCAAGTACAGACCTAGATCAAGTGGTACATCCTGGTCTTGTTTACCATGTATATTTTAGTGACCAGAAAGTGGAGGCACTCATGAAGCTCCCCATGGCTATTCCAACAACACAGCCACAAGAGCTCAGTTGCTGCACAGAGGGCTGCAGGAGCTAGGGCAGCCCCCAGCAAAGAGGTTGCATTCCCCAGCTATGGGGCTGCTTGGCACTGTCATCTTCTGAGACTTGGATCAGACATGGGATTAAGTGAGCCCTTAACCTGTACTAGTATAGCTATCCCAATATGTTTGTGGTTTTAGCTTCTGGTAGGCTTTGGCTATGTTTTACTCTGTACTACCTTTATTCTAAACCAGATACTATATAAGACCTTGAGTTAGGAATCATGCCACCCTACTGATTCTTCACATTTGTGCATGTTCTCTAACAGAGCAGGACCAGCTATATCCTTGGCTCTTTAAAAAGTCTCATATGTTCTTCTGCACTGTACTATCAGCATGTTAAATTCCTGACATGGGAATTTAGGAGGGAATCCTTGGAGAGTTTTTGCAGTGGATTTGCCAGAGAGATCCCAACTTTAAACTGTTAGGGCTTCTGTGAATATCAGACTTTCCTAAAAGGCATGGAGAAAAACAAAGGAGATGATCGCATTCTTCAGTGTTTTTATGAATATGCCAGTTTCTTTAAATGACAGAAATAATAACAGAGAATAAACATCCAGATAAAAGATCTGTATTCCCTAATTGCCAGATATCTTATGAAAGTCAGAAATAACAAGGAAGATACAACTGAAAACTAGAAAATATTGCACAAACCCTGCTGGGTAGCTGCTTACCAGCAACAGGCATTTTACTCCTAAAAATTACAACTGGGAATCTACCACTTTAGTTATGTTTCTAATGTCACAGTAAAGAAAGGAGTTTTCTAATTTGATGGTCTCTAGAACAAGTGTGTTCATCTCACTCTTAAAGCTAAGTGAATAGTTTGCAGAAAATAGTACTGCCAAGGGTATGTCCTCCAATGCTTCATGAAATCTGATATGATCCCCTTAAACTTCATCTGCCATCTACACAGTAGAGTTTCAGGGTACATCTGAAATTTCTTAGACAGATATGACTTTAGGTATGACTGATAGACCTTCTGAAATTTATTGTGTCTATGGAAACAGTAGAACATCTTTTCTGATTTCCTATACATTACAAGCTACTATGGATTATTTTTACACTTACTCCAGGAAGAGGTATTTGGCTAACATACTTCTCTTGGCATTTTTTTTCAGTTGTAGTCAATCTGACTAATGAAAGTCTCTGCCTAATTTTTCTATTTTGAATTTGCTTGACTTAAAATGCTATGCCATTGATTTTTTTTTTGTACCTTCCTTTCCTAGATTAAATTGTCTTTTAAGATTTTTTTTTTCTGTGAAGATTCATTTTCAATGAAATCAGCCCACCTTGAGTCTTCTTTTCAATAAGCTAATCAGAACCACAGATCTTGCAGAGCAGATGTCTCTGTTTGAACGCCTTGTTCTCATTATTATTTACTATTCCACTAATCTTTGTGGAAAAATTTATTGTTAATAACTGTATATTTAGTATCACTGGCAAAGCTGGTGTATAGAACCAAGTTTGATGACGGTCCAGATAGAACTCTACAGTAAGCTCTCTCTTTTGATGATGATTTGCCATAGACAGCTAGTTTTTCAAGTGTCAGCTAATTATGAATTCCTTTACTCTATGTCTTATTGACATAATTCAGTGCTATATTTCTTTTACTCCAGGAAGTCAAAAATCCAGGCATAACTCTAAGCACATTATGTCTGCATAGGTTCTTTGTCAACCAAACTTGTAATCTCATCAAAGAATGAGTTCAGGTTTGTGTGACAAGACCTATTTTCCATTAGATCATGTTGGCTGGTATTAAATATATTCTGATCCTTTGATTCTTTATTAATTGAATTCAATACAACCCTTTCCATTATTCTGCTCTCACTGGTATCAGGGAACAGACAGTAGTCACCTGAGCTTTTCTGCTTACTGTCTTTGATACAGACTGTTTTTTTGTACTTTTTATGAGAAAACTTATGATTTTTCTTCACTGAGTCTCTTGCCAATTTTTCCTTCAATTTCAAGCTACTTAAACTCTCTCTCTTCTAAGCACTTGGCTGAAATCTGTTCAGCAATGCAAAGCAAAATGTACTAAAAACATATTATATCTGACATTGCATAAAAGCCACAAGAAATTGCAAACACTGCTTGACTTGCAAGGCAAAACACAAGGTGGCAAGGTTAAACTGTAAGGCCAGAAAACACACACAAAACTCTTGGCAACACAGGCTTAATTTTTGTACTTTATAACAAACGCCCCCCAAAGGTCAATTTTGTGCTGCCTGGGTTCATTGCAAATGCTACACATAACTCTATAGCTAATTCTCTACATGTGATTTCCATACTGCAAAGAATTTTTCATTTTATGGACGGTGACCTCTATCAAACTTGCAATCCTAAAAGTAAGAAATCCCCAAATCCATTTATGTCTGGTCTACATGAATAAATTGGCCATCACAATGACTTTATTCCAGAACAATTATTCTGTTCACAATACTGAGTAGTACTATAGAATAAAAAATGAATTTATGTCCAGAAGACAGTACTGTCACAAAGCAGCAATAGTGGGGCTTCCTTGTAAAAGCAGAGGCACCTGGAGACTGGGAGGATGGGATCCCGTCTAGCTGGGTAGGGTATTTACTGAATTAGTTCCCATTCCACAACCCCAAAATGAGTTGGCAGAATAGGGCAGTCACGGAAACCACGATCAGGCAACTGATCTCTGGGCAAATCTCTAATAGCCAAAAAAGTCCAAAATCAAGCCAGGAAGCCAACTGATCAAAGTCAGGTCAGAATCAGCAAAGTATATGGCTAGGGACAACACACCTTCACCACAGCGCAGGCAAGGACCAATATGAGGGCTGTGCCAAGGTGGGGTAGCCCCAGACAAAACTTCTCACAGCTCATTCTCACAGTTAGCTTTTTTCCAAAGCCACATGGCTTCGTGATATCAGAAGGGATGAGGATGCAGGGCCTGCTGGTGGGCTCAGTGCCCTGGCACGTACTTGAACACCGAGCTATGTTATAACTGCCATTGTGGAATATCTTGTTCAATGACAGACAGTTTCAATATCAAGGCAAAGTCTTACTTAGTAGCTAGCTGACATTCTTGTAATACTTTGCTTCTGCCACCCATTCAATGAAGATGTTTCAGGGAAGAAGATTCTTTAGGTCAATGCTTGTAATTGTCTAATGCAAGAAGAATTTAATGTGCTATGCCTAACTCTTGCTTGTGTAACGTGAGGCTGTGTTGCTGGATGTCAGCTGAACCAAGGACCTCTGCACCAGAGTCCTGAGCATCTCATCTAATAGTTTATATTAATTTATGTTATTAAGGGAAGTTTTAATTGGAATTGTGAAATTTCACTAAATTTTTAAAAACTGTTTCCTTAAGCAGTCTCAGAAGTTTCATTTTTATGTGAAACAGAAATAGCAGTACTTATGTTTTCATCAACATTTTTAAAGTCTTGCTTTCTCACTGAAGATTTTACAAAAAACAAAAACAAAAACCACATCCACCTTCTAAATATATATTTTTTGTAGCACAAAAGGATTTGTTACATACATATCAAGGATATGTTCAAGCCATTGTGAATGATCCCATTGTCAGAACTTAACAAGTTGCCACCTGTCATCTGAGTTACTACAATAATAGCTCATCTGCATGTTCCTTGCCCTTGCAAAAACAAAGTGAAACCAAAAAGTAAGTTTATGCTAATAGATTTTATTTGACAAATGCAACAGGCACAAGAACAGCAGCTTGCATAGTCTCATATACTGTGGATGTCTGATAAGCAATAATTTGCCAACCTGTAGTAACTGAATTACTTGTGATTGTAATAACATATGCTATTATGTAGGTTTGATTTTATCAGTGTATTGGAGTATTATGCTTATTCCAGACTCAGTAAGGAGACTTAGAGACAAGCTAATTATTCAAAAGCTTCTGAACATGAGAGTTCAAAAGTGCTTTGACATATTGCTCATTCCAGATTCCCATTTTACTCTGGTTAAAGTTCTCATAAACAGATGTTTCACTGACTAAAGATTCAGGGATATATAGTAAAGCTTAGTGATATCAAACTCAGGTATTTTGTCTCTGTTCATTATACTGCTTGAACAAGTAGTGCTCTCTCGTGTCAACAGTAAATATTTTTAAACAGAAGATTACTTTTAACTCCATCAGTTTTGGAATATCTGGGTTGTTGACAGTGACTTTCTAAAAGCCTTCAGCAGGAAAATACACAAACACCTACTGAAGTCCCTCAGAAAGGCTCTAAATGTATATGAATTGCTCATTTGCCCTTCCTAAGGTCCTGTGCTTTTGCTTAAATGGTTTAGATATAGGCTTGTTTGTTTACTTAGATAGGTGCCAAAACCTTGAAATTTGAGTCTGTCAAGGTGAGAGCTTCTAAACACCACAGAATCAACACTGCAGCAGGTTACTTTCATGGTTCATGTATCTCCATGTGAAGAGAAGCAAGATATTTTAACAGCAGTGAAGAACAAAAATAGTTGCTGGAAAACAAATATTTTACAGATGTAAATACTGGGAGGCTGAAGAGTCAATATGTTTGCTTCATCATTTTGTTGAGAATTCAGGTCCAATCTGTCATATTTAAAACCGTAATAAAATTTGTCATTCCTAAGCAGTACTCACTTGCATCTGTCTTTTTTTATTTTTAGTTTTCCCTACTTGGAAACTCTAGTATAATGCAATAATAATGTTCCTATTGATATTGTTTCTGGCTGTAATAGATAAGTGGTGAGCTAACCACTTTAAAACAGCAGTTTTGTATCACTGACACTGTCAGATCTGATTCTAACAGCTTAAATAGACATCTCCTTTTTGTTGTGTGTATAAATATATGCACATATATATACTCACAAGCATATATAAGTCAACATATATTAACTGAGATACCATACTCTCTACATCTTTACCTATATATACAATATACAGGCACACAAAGTGAAGGGCATGCAAGATGAACACATATGTTCCCTTCATACACACAACTTTTGTAATACTGAGATAATGCTGATAAAATCATATCTCATCACCAATGCAAACTCACAAATAATTAATCACTTAAAACATGCAACATCGCATCACCTCTATGCTTGCTTTTTGTTGTTGTTCTCTTTTACTTTCCAACCCATATTAAGCTTGACCATACTTCAAAAGTTCTACCTTCACAACTGTGGAAGTTGAAAATATGATTTTATTTATTTATTTATTTATTTATTTATTTGCTAATATAAGCTATAGACAATTACTCATTTTTTTCAGAGATCTACGCCTCTTTTCTATGGATGAGGAGAGGAGGAGCTAGATGGTGTATGACTTCACCTTATGTGATTCTTCTACCAGGAAGAGACTATTAGCAGTACCATCTTCATCTGTACTACTAGATATAAAGGAAGACATCTATCTGTAGCTATAGTTACACCAGTAAATAGTAACAAAAATGTGATTGCAACTGTATGTCACATCACACTAGTTCTCTTGTTAGCTTTTTTTTTTTTTTTTTCCTGAAATGTGTAAGAACTTACATAAGAACTTATACTTCTTCATTCAGAGGGTGTTGAGGCACTGGAACAGGTTGCCCAGAGAGGTTGTGGATGCCCCATCCCTGGAGGTGTTCAAGGCCGGTTTGTGTGGGGCTTTGAGCAACTTGGTCTAGTGGGTAGCCTAGGCTAGGGCAGGGGGGTTGGAACTAGATGATCTTTAAGGTCCCTTCTAACCCGAGCCGTTCTATGATTCTATAATTATATCTGCATAAATATGTCTATGTCAAAGGAGCAAAGCAAAAAGAAGTGTCAGTAAATCATGAGGACTTCATACAGCTGTCAAATACGTTGTTCACATCATGATAATTAGAGTATCAAAATCTCTGGCTCTTTTCTTTGGGAGGGGAACACCATATTTATATGAATATGGATTTTCTGTTTGTTTAAGTCTTCCTGTTGGATCAGTAGAGTCCAACACTGCCTTGAAAGTACCTGCATATAAAAAGGCTTTGGGTTCGTTGGGAAAGAAAATATTATAGCTTATCTCTCTCTTTCAGTAACCAGCAAATAGCAATAATTCTGTAGTAAAGATAGAGCACTGGTGCCTAAGCTTTGATAATGAATCTCATTTCTATGATTTCTTCATAAAAAAATAACACAATTTTAAAATCACTGACATGGATGAGGTATTCACTTTTTTTTTTTTTTTTTTTTTTTTGCTATAGCACATAAATCTACTGATTTAGAGCAGTGTGCTCTACTCTAAACGGTAATTTGTTTAAAGAACTCCATCCCTATATTATTTATCCAGTTCCGTGATTTCTAATCAGTATGCACATGCAGTAATTAAGTGTGCCTGTTGGGAGAAAAGCATAATGTAAGTTAGCATCCGTCAGAAAGAAGGTTGATAGGGCTAAGTGACAGAGCCTGGGTGTGCAATGTAAGTTGGGTTTAGGATAAGCAGACAGACCTGCTGATTTCTTTGCTGTTTACATTTTGCTCTGATGAACAGAAACTGTGAGTTAACTGAGTTTTCCTATCAATACTATATTAGGTGACATATGCATATATACAAGCTAAAGGAAAGCAGACTAGACGTACTGAATTCAGAGAAGATGAAACAGTTATACCAGCCAAGAGTTTTCATGTACAAAACGCTAAATATGTACAGACATTGTAGGCTATTCAGAACTCCACTGAAACACCCACTTGGAAGTCTGTTGTATACCATGCAGAGGGAATAAAGACCTTAGACAGGGATGTAAAACATGTATATATATATATTTATATAAGCAAAACATTTCTTAAGCAAGTGACTTCTCAAGTTAATACTTTACCATAAATATTCTGTCTCTGAAATCTTCATTTTCCTCTCTGCATCAGCTTCCCCCCATTCCTGCCCCGAAACAGTCAGCAGCACAGGCTGCAGAATATATCCAGCTGAACTTCTGCACTTCCTTTTAATAAGGACAGATATGCAGGGAACCAGAGACTGAGTAATCAGTTTACCCAGCTAGAGACAGGGCACTCTTCTCTTCTGAGAAAAGCATGTTATTTGCTGAGGTAGAGATGTTATATCATCATTACTAGCATTATTTTAAACACTATTTTTTTTTCTTCCTTAGTGTTTCCATTTCCCATGTATTTTACATTGCAAAGTTTCACATTTACAATGGTAAGCATTCCATTCTACTTTGGAAAACTTCTTACACTTGTGCTTATCAATGTTTTAAAATTATGTAGTCTGACTTTAGTATAAAGATCACCAATGATGAGTGACTTTGAATTGGAAACATTTTAAACAATTTTCTGAGCCCAATAATGAGACCAGTGGGATAAATACACAAATATTTAACCACTTCCAGTAAGTATTTCATAATGGCCTCCTCTCTGAATAAGTGATTAAGTCAATTTGAATTCATTAGCTGTATTTATGCTGTCTGTTTCCTTAATAGTGAAAGAAAAATGTGTGGTGTAGAACTATATGCTGAAGTCAAGCTCCAGGCATTCCTTAGGGACTTTTTCTGGTATCATGAGAAGACAGCACAGAAGGGTGTAACCGTGGTAGCAATTTGAAATTTGCACCCTCTGGCAGATCCCTTTCCATCCACCCACACTGGAATCATCATCATATCCCAAAGTAGACATGCCATCGCACAAAGTATTATAAAGGCACAGCAGCAAAGACCAATGATGGGGTGTTGAAGGGGGGAAGGGGGGGAGAGAGAAAAAAAAATAAAAACAACAACACACATTATCCTCTGCCATTCGATATCAGAAACATTGTCTGGGAAATTGATTGCTCAAATGCCACAACTGTTCATTGCTTGGTATTTAGGTGTGGTCTTAGCTATTTCTTATAAAAAGAATAGCAGCATAGTCTGCTATCAGATAAGCTCGTGCGTATTTGTTAGTGGGAGGAAATCTGGGCTTGGTTGTCTCCTGGTTTATACTGAGAAAGGCCAAGCTATAGAAGCAGGAAATTACACAACAGCGCACTGTATTTCTCTTTCCACATTATGCCAATGACTAAAAAGTCAAAATTTGTGTAAGTTTCTGGAGCTTAGCTTACCCCACTCCTTGAAATGATGACATCATTGTATTTCTACACTGTAAAATGGACAAAGTTTTGGATGCCCAAATGGTGAATAATGGAGAATTTAGAGTTATTTAATAAAATTATGCTGGAGTTATTTTATGAAATACATTGGCAGCTTACCTCTGTCTAAAAATAAATAAATAAATAAATAAATAAAAACATTTAGATTTTCCAAACTGAGAGCTGTCTACCATTCTATCTTTATTTCCATTTGCATTGCATACACCTTAAGTCTGGTCAAAGATTGTCTATTTTCTACATGTGAATCAAAAGTAGCACTTTTCACCCATGAGCTAAAAAA
Organism: Anser cygnoides; assembly: GCF_040182565.1. NCBI lineage: Eukaryota > Metazoa > Chordata > Aves > Anseriformes > Anatidae > Anser > Anser cygnoides. The sequence goes on from NC_089875.1 coordinate 104,770,294, forward strand.
ATCTCATTTATGCTGCTAGAAACATATCCTCCAGTACTGGTTATTGAGCAGGTATAGCAGAGTTAGGTTTTATTTTGCAAAACTGTAGCTACAGTATCTCTTCATATGCAAACGTCTTGTTTCCTGGTGTTTTCGCTGTTGTGCTAATAACCCAGCTGTGGAAGCAGCAATGTTGGCTGCTTTAGATGCTGGTTTGCCCTGGCATGAAGAGCAGAGCCTGCACTCCTCTATTTTTAAACCCACAAAATCCACTGAGATTCCAGTATTGATTCTTAAGTGTTAAAATAGAGTAGGACTAGAAGACTTCTACTTTTGTCGGACTCTGAAAAATAAAAGTTTGAAATTATTTCTGTGCTGAATTTTCATTATCTACATCTATTTCCACTTGTTTCACTAAACACAATTTATTTCCATCACATATATGAAAAAATAATTGGTCTCTTAGGCATGCTTATGTGCTTATTCATGACTGAGGGATGACTTTATTTTTACAATAACTTGTATTGTTCTATCTAATCTCCTACTGAGATCAGTCAGGGTTTTACACCACATCCTCAAAAAGAAGCAGAGAAATAAGCCCAGTTTTAAATGTCTGATAACTCATTACTGTGGTTGTCCATGCTCATAACTTCAGGGAATGAAATAATGATTTGTCATAGACATAGAGGCCACATTTCTTTTCAAGAGGCTTCCAGTGACAGAAACTTTCAACTATTGCTGTAAATATAGCACACTAATTTAAGCAGTATGTATGCTCTCATGTTGACCCTTATTCCGAGATAGCCTATTAATACCTTTTCCGGAGTTCCTGTCAGGCCCTTGCAATGCAGTGGGTGGACAGCAGGTGGGCAGGGGTTGGGCATGCAGGAATGTGGCCTCGTTCCCCAAAACCCACATCAGCCCAGCACAGCACAGCCCAGCCCACCAGGGCAAAGTGAAGCAGGAGCAACCCAGGAAGATGCAGAAATGCTGCAGTCCAGATGCATCCAGAATGCTTTAGTGAGACCACAGGAGCTGAACATACAAATTAATTTTTCGATATAAGCTGAAAATCTTACTTTCTTAAACTTCCCTCTTTCTTCCATTGCAGAGAGACATGGCTTTACAGGTCAAACCCTATGTGGGTTTTGTGCGGTTATGGACTGTCTTTAAGTCTTGGGTGCCGAATAGGAAAATACAGAAGAATTTTAGGCTAAAAGTGTCTTTCTCTCTCCCTAAAATGGGGTTTCTAAAAATAAAGGAGTGAGACAGTGTCATGTTGCCTGTTGCTGTAGCCAGCTTACCAAGCTTTTATATTTGAAAGTAATATTTTCACAATACCTTGAGTTAGTGTGTTACCATGCCAAAGCAGAGGAGTTCAGGGTAACTGACAACATTTCTGATTCCAGCTCTGGCTTTGGCTCTGCATAGCTGTGAAGATGAAATCTCACTTTTTCAGAGAGCTGTAGCCCATTACAGCACATTGGAAGTGCCTGCCAGCCACTACCCTCGGCTTTGGGCATGTATTACAAATGTTCTGGTGTGTGACTTACAGTAGGGGTGTACAGTCATGAGAGGATCACTAAAAACACTCTCTGCTGGACTCTTCTTTTGTTGGTATTGCCTTTTTTCAATGTTTTCACTAATCAGGGAGGGGGAAGGACAAGGAGCTTGATCTGACGTCTGGAGCCTTTGCTTTATATTCCTACCCAAATAAGGTATATACTTTAGAAAACAGAACCAATTATTTACTTTAAGAGCCAAACAAAAGATGCTGGAGAGGGGGAGGAGGGAGAGGAAGGACAAAATTTTAATATGAACAAATACTATCAGTTATTTACTTGTATTTATGTCATCAAAGTATCAACGTTGTGAATTAAGAAAATTCAGGATATCTTTCCTGAAGTGTCTAATGATTCTTTTATAAAGGTATGGAAAATACCTGATGCAAACAATGGAATTTTCTCCTTGACTACTTTTGTTTGCACAAATATTAGCAATGAACATATTTTAACTCAAGGGCTTGCACCAGAGATGTTGGAGGATGCATAGGCTCAGAACGAGGTGGGAGAGCCCCAGCTGTTCAGATGAGTTCCCAGCTGGCCGTCTGTGTGATCTTGGGAAAGGCACTTCACATCTGTTTTCTTCCCCCATTTCCTTTGCTTATCTAAGCAGTAGTCTCACTGTATGTAACGGGGTGCCTCCCGTTTGGCCTCCAGTTGTTGCAGGAGAACAAACTTCAGCTTCCTCTCTCCAACCCTTTGCTTTCATTTTCATCTTGTTTGTTTTCACATTTAGGAAAATGTGTCCCACTGATGCCCAAAAGTGTGTGCTTCTGGCTGGGCACCAATGTGATGACTGTCAGTGAACAGGGCAAAGAAGAAAAGTAGCTCTACTGATTACGTGTAAGCTCAGGACAAACTTGGCACCCTAGAATGCAGCTCTACCGCGAAGATCCAGGGGACATATGGCAACGCCATCAACGGTGGGCCTGCTGGAGCTGTGTACTACGTGGCTTGTGCAAAGACTCAGGAACAAAGGGATTTCCTGCAAAGCTGTTGCAAACCTCTCAGCGATCTGCTACTTCGCTGTATGCAAGTCCACAGGGATGCGCTCTATCTTCAAAACTCTGATGCCACCGAGTTTCATCCTCTCACCCCTATCTAGTGAAGCTTGAGAACTTGAGTAAGATGAAAGCATTTCAGAACAGGACAGACTAAAGTTTCCATTAACGCCGTATATCCTTGCAATAACAAGGAATCCATTAGTGAGCCTGTAGCAAATAGATATGCCAGTCCTTTCTTTTCAACATTCCATGCAGTCTGTACAATTCCTTTCAGAAGCTGGATTAATATGCCCCTGTTTTAAAACAGCATTTAAACTAATGGCAAGTTCACTGACTTCATGTGAAGCAACAGCACATTGTGATCTTTAATTGCTTTCTCTGTTAAGAAATCTCCTCTTATTTCAAGATTGAATTTGTTTAACTTCAGCTTCCAATCACTGGAAAGTTTCTGACTTACAAAAAGAACAGCTTCCAGACACTGGCTGAAAGTTGAGGTTAGATAAATATACATTTGTCAGTAAGGCTGAAATGCCCCTGCCTAATTATTTTCAGTTTCTAAGCATAAGTACGTATACACTGTGATCAAGTTACTTTTCATCCGTCTTTTCATCTAACCTAACAGGCTGAGCTTATTTACCCCCTTATTTTCCAGTCCCTAGTTTATTTGCCCATCTGTTGCTGAATTCATTATAATATTTCTAGCAGACATCGCATTTCAGTACTGATATGATGTAGTAACTATAAGTCAGAGTGATGCAGTCACTCGAAGTGTAGCGGTCTCTTTACACAAAATAATGATGACAAGACAACAACAACTTTTAGGTCATTGATTGCCTTTTAAATGTTTGTAAATAGCTAAACATTTAAATGTTGTTAAATATTCTCTCTGTGCCTTATCTTCTGCTCTTCTGGTATCTCAGCAAGAGACAGAACTGAGTTTGGAGGAACACTTTCAGTTCCTGACTCTTGAAAGTCTTCTACCAAGAGGTGATTGTTATTTTTCTTTCTGCTAAAGAACACTTTTTGAGGGATATATATTGCCTGTATTGAGACTGATTTTGTGAAGAAACACTATAGAAATGAAAATATACTCCATAATCTGGAAAGTAAAATATCATTTTCAAGGCTGTTAGAATCATATACTGAAACACAACTCTGATGAAAACTGCTGAAAATGGCTCCTCTATGTCGTACACTCATATGAACAACTTAAATTACTCATTCTTCTTTTTTTAATGGATGATTAGTCCAGGTAGGTATTACTACCTGGTAGGTATTACTAAAAAATCCCTAGAAGTGATAACTTTACAGTGAGTTTGTATACCACCTTTTGGTTTCTAAACTATTTGTCTTTCTTTATAATTTATAATAGAAATGCTGAAAATCAAGAATTTTATCAGTTTGAGTATTAATATTGGTATTCTCAATTTGTTGGAGGTGAAAACAAATGCAGACATTAAAGTAGTAATACAATAACAAATGTATTATAAATTCTAAAAAAAATGTATAAAATTATTTTGGCAAAGTTCAATGAATAATTTCAATGAACGCTTTGTCTTTACTGCCTTCCAACACCTTGTTTTAACTAGTTAGCGCATGCAACAATTCTGCTGAAACAATATAAGGGAAGCAAAGCCAGTCACTCTATATGAAAATAAATAAATAAATAAATAATCCAGGTAGCATTTGTTACTTTAAATCCATACTTTTGCTGTATCTCACATCATAGGATATTTGATTATATGATCCCACCCCTGTAAGATTTAAACATTTTTAGGTGCATTGAAATAAAAGCAGAACTGGATTCTAGTTCAGAGCCTCACCTACAGAACTGGTCTACTCTTCTTATCTCTTGAGTGATTTACTATTTATTAGTAGCATACTTTTTTCATGAAGTAAAGTTCCTTTGCTGCTCAGCACAAATCATACTGAATGGAAGTTAGGCAAAGTTTTTGAGTTATATTCATTACAACTGTCTTTAGCAGTCTAAAAATGAATAAATAAATAAATAAATAAATAAATAAAGTAGTCTCCTAGTCTAAAATTGATGTTTAAGCTTTTTCTGTAAATAATAGACAAAAATGACACACAGAAAAATTCAACCCATCCAAAAATAGGCATCAGATCTTAGTTGGGAGAAAATAGGTGATTATTTCAGATGAGACAACATAATTGTTAGACAATTATAATTGGTTTTAAGTAAGTGAGGTAACACCCACCCTTTAAAACCACTAGCAGAACCTTTTGGAAATGAGGAGTATCTTCAAAGAAGTCTTTTGTCTTCTCTTGCTCTCCATTATGGAGATGATCTAAGACCTCTAAGAGGTGATTGGATCCCTGCACAAAAACTCCAGTCACTTGAGAATAGGAAACACCAAAATCTATTCAGAAATAACAAAGGAAAAATGCAGAAGCAGGGAAACAAACTCATAATGCAAATGTTTAACAGTTCTACACAGCACAAAATGATGAGTTTCCAATACAATATGAGCATGTCTATAAACAACAAACTCTCTAACATATGCTCTGTAGACTATTTGTAGAAGAATTTGCTGTGTGAAATTAAAATGAATGAATGGCAGTGAGTGAATTTATGTATGTTACTTTTTATAGGATAGGGCACCTTGAATGTGTTGCTATGTACAAAGTTAGTCCATCAAGTAGTTAAATCATTTTCTTCCCCTTATTTAGTGCCTCTTACACACAGGAGAGCTCTTGCTCCTTCACCTTATCCCCATACAGAACTTATTATGCACACATAGGCCCCTCATTCAGTCCATATGCTCCATAGTGCTTTCCAAGAGAATTATAATAATGTGGTTCCAGCTATCGTGCCAGTATAATTAACCCCTGGTCTTTTTACTGTATTTGATACACTTGAAATATTACCTACACTTAAAAATCTCTGTGCATTAAACAGGCGCTTTCTACAAGCATTTTTCCTTTCACTTTCTCTAGTTCATTTCAAAATAATCACCAACTTATCAATATTCTCAATTTGCAGAGTTAATGGAATCTCCAAGGACTCTTGAGGATCATCCCTTTCATTATTTCTCATCAAATAAATAAATCAAGGCGAAACATCAGAAGATCCTAGCACCTGCCCAGTGTTCCCATGCTGGGGAAGAGGGAGGGAATAAGCTTCTCCTAACACAGCTCCACAGTTCAAGAGGTTCCTCACTGGGTTTCTGGACACCGCTGCTCATAAATCTCCTCAAGCTGAATTTCCTGCTGCTGCTTGCAGACTGCTCTTTTCTCTAATAATGTACCTCCAGAGTGCCATACTCCCTGCCCCCCTTTCCAGGCAGATCTGGGCACTCCTGGGTCTCCTGGGTCCTTCCCACCTTTCACTGCTGAGCCACTAAGCAATGCCAAAGGTGAACACTGATTTCTCTTCCTCTGCTCAGCTTTCGCTTCCATTTTCACCTCATTCAATGCCATGCTTTGGTAAAGCGTGCATCTGCTGGAAGGGTAGTCAATGGTGCGTACTGTTGGCACCTCTCCAAGCGGCAGCTTGATGCCCACCGCCAGGCAGTGGCAAGAAAAACGATGGTTCTTTTAATTGCACTGAATAAAGGAGCTCTGCTAAGTACAGATTTACTGCGTTGTAACCTCAGGTTTTTGTTACTGCTTTCTCAGGCTAGGGTTCTGGGCTGATAAAATTGTATAGTGTAACATGAGGGTTCCCATCTAGTCCCTGTGATTAACAAAAATAGAAAAAGATTTTTTTTTTTAAGCCTGAAAAAGAAATAAATATATTTCTCTAGAGAAAAAAAAAGAAAAAAAAAGTGGAAAAATAAGGAAAATCCAGTGTACAAACGCTGTTCAGTAACAAAAGTAATAAATATTTCATTTCTTTAAATGAACAAAAGTTTAAAAAGGGCAGTGTTTTTATTCTACTTGAGTCAGCCTTTAAAAGCACCAATGAAAATTAGGATTTTAATAAACTGTTGTACAAGTAATACACTTCCTGCCCTCTATTTCTCCTTTTAATGTGAACCATTACACAGTGGGTGTATGTGACAAACAGTGAGAGGGACAGAGGGAAGAAGAAACACATGCAACTTACTGAACGAGTTACACTTGATGGCTCTAAGCCATTAAATAATTTTCATTGGAAGAAACAGCATTGATTATTGGCTTAGAATAATTCTAAGTAATTATGAAATATAGACAGAAAAAAAAAAAAGACAGTGTTTTCTTTTCTAAAATTAGCTCCTGGATACCATCTCATTGCTTTTGTACACTATCTGAGAAAATTAAACATCTGTGTCCTTAGAGCTCTGAAAGAAGAATGAGGTTGCCCTTTTGGTCTGACGACACTCTTAAAGAAGGAAATGAAAGGTTCCTCAGCATCATCCATTATTTTGTTTTGTAAAGCTGGTTTACTGGTTTCTTTTTAGTAAGAGATTGAAAACAACCTTTTAAATATAGATTCCTTTCTGGTAAATGTTTATTTATTGGTTTGCTTATTTATTTATTTATAGGCAAAAATGTAAAATATAATGGCTTCTGTTTTAGGGCTTTCATTTTCTAATTTTCCTACATTCCCCCTTTCTTTGTGTGCCATGAGTCCTCCACCATTTAGTTTTGAGGCCAAATGATGAAAATGAAAAAGTAGAGAACGAATAAGTTCGAAAAATGTTTAGAAAGGAAAATTGTGAAAAATGTTGAAATAGGTAGGTGTTCACATTTTCTAAGGCAAGGTCTTTCCATTGGGTGTAGGTGCCTGGGTGTTGGCAGCGGGGCCCTGTAGTCATGGCCTCTGTGAGGAGAGGCTGGGGCTGCCTCATGCTGGACAGAGCTGGCTCCAACCAGCTCCAGCTGGTTCCTGCTACCACACCTCAGGGCAGAGCTGAGCCCATCAGCCAAGCTGGTGGCACCTCCAGGGAGACAGATTTAAGAAATGACAGAAAACACTGGACAGGCAGAGGAGGGCAGAACAAAAATGAGTGAGAAACGTGACCAGGGAAACCCAAGACCAGAGAAAGAGGAGGTGGAGGAGGAGGAGCTCCATGGCAGAGCAGGTATCCACTGTAGCCCATGGAGGTCCCCACTGTGCATCAGGTGGAGATAACCTGAAGCAAGCTGCAGCCCATGGAGAGCCCATGCTGGAGCAGGTTCTTGGCTGCATTTGTGGCCTGTGGAGAGGAGCCCACGCAGGAGTAGGTTTTCCTGAAGGACAGTAGCCCATGAGGAGACCATGCACCAGAGCAGGAAAATTGTGTGAGAGGAAAGGAGCAGCAGAGAGCACTGAGCTCTCAGTAACTCAGTGACTATAACCCTCTCCATCCCCCTGTACTACTTGGAGAGGGACGCCTGGAGTGAAGGAGTGTTGTTGAACCTGGGAGTTGGGGGAGGAAAGGAGTTGGTTTGATAGTTGCCTTTGTTTCTCACTACCTGAATCTACTTTAATTTGCAATAAATGCAATTATTTTTTCCCCAAGCTGAGTCTGTTTTGCCTGTGATGGCAATTGATAATTAAATCCCCAGTCTTTTTATCTAAACCCACAAGTTTTCTCATCCATGATGAGAAAGGACCCCTCCATGATGATAACCCTGTTCCTGTTGAGGAAGGAGAGTGAGAGAGCAGCTGAGGGGTATCTGGGTCCTGGTTAACCCACCACACTCCCTTTCTTTAAGCATTTCTGCTACTGAATTTAAATGTAAGGTCATCACGTGTGACAGGGAGGTGTCTGGTGCATCAGTATAGACATACATTTCTATAGTTCCATTTTCATCCAGTCTTTTGATCTGCTCTAAAACTTCCTAGGACCTACTTACTTGGTGTTTAGAGCTAGTCCACAGAAGGGCATTGAAATCTCAGTGCTCAGAATGACCACTAGGTTCTTAACCCTAAGGAAAGCACTGGTTTTTCTACAATGCAAGGAAAGAGATAGCAAACTGGAGTCATCATAATGATGTGATGAAGGGGGACACACCTAACCTAGATAACAAATTGTGCCAAGAAAGTATATGTCTTTAAATCTCAAGCACAGTGGGATTAACCAGCCCAGACTTTTACTAACCAACCACTAGCAACATCTGCACTGAGATGGTCATTTATAATCTTTTTCTATACACAAAGGAGGGCATTTGGCATCTGCCACCTACAGTTCATACCACCTATCTCAGTCATGTTTTACTCTTTCAACTAGCTATTAAGAAAGCCCAGATGGCAAGCTTATACTTGATACCTAACCCAGAAACTCAAGCCTACATCTGATGGATGTCCAAAATTCAGCTGCTGCAAAATGCAGCTGTGGCCCCAAGCAGGGCAGTCCCTTTATGACATTGCTCCCTGCTGTCCTGGTCAATCTTTAGGTGCAGTCCAAAACATGGACTTTTAATTTGTAAATCTTTATAAAGTTTGATTCTTGACTTTTTGTCCCTTCAGCACTGCAATTGAAAGCAAGTAGGAGACCATTGCCAAAATAGCATAATGTAATTGGATCCAGCGTTTAGCAAACGAGCTAATGCCCTCAAGTCTATGCTTGTTTTTGGAACCTGCTAGTGGTTCCTCTGAACAAGAAATCATACTAAGTTCCTACTATACGGTAATGTAAACAGGTCCTTAGAAACGTAATGCCAACTTCTCAGCTGGCAACACCAGCAAAGCATAGCTGAGCTCTCCTTTCAATGCAGATGAGATCCTCTATTCATGTTTCTCAAATTTATTTTTTTTTTCCCATCTTGAAATTTCTGTCATGACTCCAACAGCAACACGTTCACTGAAACACAGTTCTCCAGCATCTGATACCAGCTGTCAGGCTGTGTTTCATCAGACTGAACTCTTTGTCCAAGTGCTACCAGCTGGCGTTGCTTCAGCCATCTGGGATCACAGTACTCTAACCTATGGACTGGTGCAGCTCCAGCAGAGTCAGGGCTCTCTATCCTTTCCACCAATAGAATTTATTAGGAAAGTGAAGCGAAGCAAAAGCCACTGCCCCTTATCAAAGCTTAAATATTTCCAGTGCTCACAACCTCCAAATGTCCATTCCTGTCAGAGGGAATGCTGCTTCACAGCTCTCAGATGTTGGCTGCTAACTGTTGGCACCATTTTAATTCCCAGACTCTGTTGTTGGAAAACACACTGTATGATGTACTCTGAGGACAGTGCAGTGAAGTTTCCTCTTTCTCCTGCCTCCCCATTTGTGGCTTCTTATGTAATTCAGTGTCATTCATCGCTTCCCAGTCTGCACACTTCCACCATGCAAACTTTCACAAACTTTCTACTTCTTCCTCCCACTTCTGCCTCACTATATGTCACACTCCTTCTCAAGCTTTATTTTATGCAAGCACTGATCTCACTAAAATTGTTACAAGGCTCTGAAAGTAGAAGGTTTGAAAATCTGTAGTTAAAATTGCCACAGGAAAAAGAAAAACAACAACAAAAAATACTCTCTTCTGATTCGATATGTTTTGGACATCTGGCGATACTGTGACCTTCACTTCCCACCAAATTTTGATTCTTTATATGATCTCATTAGTTAAATTCCTCTCGGTAATCTTATTATTGTTATTGACTGCCAGTAGTATAATTGGCACTGTAGAAGAGCCTGGGAATTGCCATACTGGATCAAACCGGTGATCCATCTCTCCTAGTACCCTATCTCCAAGAGTGGTCAGTACCAGCTGCTTCAGACAAAGAAACACTACAGCTGGCAGTTTGCAGATAATATGCCTGGAAGCTAAGTTTCCCTTGTTTAGAATTGCAGACAGGCTTATGCCCTGAAGCCTGGAGATTTATAGCCCTCCCAGAATACTTGCTTATGAAGTCAGGTACTGTCCTTGCCTCATAAACTTATGGATTGGAATAAGAACTGAAAAGGAAAGGAAGGAATACAAACGTTTAGGTCAATGAGGAAGCAGCTCAGTAATCATTATCCCCCAAGCTGCAAACTATCCCAAGGCTACACAGTGAGCTGGTAGATGGGGCTGGAATAAAGCTTGGGAACTCCTGGCTCCTTGCCCTGAGCTTGTCTTAGTAGATGATGTTACATCTCAAAACATTTAAGATGTGGTAACTGTTAATTTTCTAGAACTGACCACTTACCCAATCTTTTTTTTCTTTTTTTCTTTCCAGAGTGCTTTGCAAAGGTCAGTACATTCCTGAATAAGTACCTATGCTTTCATCCAAGAATCATAAACTTAAAAATAAAATAAAATAAAATAAATAAAATAAAATAAAATAAAATAAAATAAAATAAAATAAAATAAAATAAAATAAAATAAAATAAAATAAAATAAAAATAAAATAATAAAAAGTTTGAAGATGTTAATTTTGGTAGTAATAAATCTAAAGTGTAGGACTTCTTGGTTAAAATTTACACTAACTTTGGGCTAACTCTGTGAGAGACCAGCTTTCTCAGTAGAAATTGCTTTATAGGAAAACTCTTGATTTCCACACAACTGTCATAAGGCTATCAATAACAGACTTCCTATACATCTTGTGCAGCCTAAGAAACTATTTTGGTGTGTTTCTAACTTAAAAACTCAAACAAGACCTTTTTTTTTTTTTGGCTATAGATGTAATGGTTATTGTGAGGAGGAAAGTATCCATTAAAAAGGAATTAGCAAAATTGCTTTTCTCCTGCTAGTACAATGAAACTATGTGTATTTGAACCTCAGTAGAACTGTTTGAAACCTAGTGATCTTATTGTCAAAACAATTTCCAGTGTCATAGGTGTCGGATCATGGGAACAACAGGGTCTTATTCTTACTCACCTTATATTTAAAGCACATTCTTATTCAATACCTCCCCCCATATTAGATTCCCTTTATTTTTCAGAATTAAATGCTACAGCATTTATGTTTCTGTTGCATACATACATGATGGTATATACGTTACCTTCTGGTAAATAACACATTAAATAACCATCCATTTCCAACATACGAAAGGCCTCATTATTGCTATGTTATATGAATACAGGATGCATTTGTTGCCTTTCTCAGCCTTTTCTCTTCTGCCCCAGCATGTCCTGCAAATTAAGGACACGTTCAATTAAAAACATTTTCTAGCTTTCGTGAGGTGGAAAATGTAGAAATCAATTCTGTGGCAAGCTGGCTGATTCAGCAAGAAATCAGCCAGCCTGCAGGAGTCCCTTTTTAAATGTTTTCCTCTCTAATAAGGTAACAAGCTGAGAGAGGTTCAAAATGGACAGGGAGGTTGGGAAAGCTTATGCAGATTAGCTGCTCCGCTCCTGCAGGCTGCAACCCTTGATTTGACGTAATTTTTATGCTGCATCCATGGCTGCCCAGTTAATTTCTCCTTAACATATTCTATGTGTTTGGTACAATTCATAAGTTGCAGCAAGGCCTTTAGGTTTTCTCTGTTCCACAATAGAAAGAGCATTCAATTTTATTCCGTTCTTTCAGTTTATGGTTGCATTTGCGTAAGGCTTCATTCTGTACAGTTCATTCATCACTTTGAAAAACAGACCTTGCTGATTTTTAACAACTATTAAAAACAAAGAAACAAATAAACAAACAAACAAAAAACTGTGGGTATGAGAATTCAGAAAAAATTATTTCTGGAGATCATTGTGACAGTTAAAGAACAGAGTGCATTTTCTCTCCTTTCATCTTTTCATGCACGTTGTGTTCAGGAAAGAAGAATTACTACAAACAATAAAAAATCTGTAATATTAAAATACTTAGACTGAAAGAGAATAAGCATGGAGCTATATCATTGAAATCACAAGAGGAGGTTTTTATTTAGTGCAGTCTTATTTACACCAATATATTTTACTAGTAAAAGAGAATTATTTATTCCGTTTGTGCAGTATTTGTTTCCTTACTCAGTAAGGTGAGCTCAAAGCATCCATCTTCTTAGCCTGCTTTTCATTAGCCTTCTCTTCTTATTTTATTTAATATAAAAATCCCACAATGGTTAAACATATAAGATAAAATTTAGTTGATTTTGTGTTTTTCTTTTGATTTAGTGAAGCAGGGGTGTCTGTATTATATCTCACACTGCCATTAAAATTTAACAGAGCCTCAAATGAAAGAAATCTATTTTCTGGCTTTTGATTCATTTCTCATTTGCCTAAAAAGTAACAAGCCTTCATAGAAGCTGTAAATCTGGCTAGTAATGGTACTACATTTTTTTCTCTTTTAGTCCATGCAATAGCTGTGTCTCCTTTCACCTAAGTGTGTGCTTCAGCCATTGTGTTTTCCTGATTTTGGAGCCATTTGGTACAGTGCTAATTTATTTTACTGACTGAGCACATGAATCCCCGCTTCAGAGGAGCACGGATGGTGCTTTGGCTCAGAGGGGAGCTTGCATAGCAAGTGGAAAAGGGGTATCACTCTGAATGATTAATTGTAGTCCTCAGAAGGGTCTCAGAACATGATCATTCTTTATAGAAAATTGGATTAAAATTTGACACTTCTACAATTTTTTTTCTTTGTAGTGAAATTTTCATTTTTCATCTGTTGGCCAAATAATTCCATGTGCAGTCATCCCTAAATTAATCTTGAATTAATTTTTAAATCCACTGTCCTCTAATATATAATTCACCATAAGAAAACCCAGAGCAGTCAATCTTTCATTAGACATGGGGTGAGAAAGGGTCAGCAGACACTCCTGCAGTACTAAAAATAAAGGCACCACATCTGGTATGGAATGATGTCTGGAATTGTAATGCATATGCATCCACTTACTTGTACTGCTGAAAACACAAACTACAGAGTGGCTGCATGTTGAAACATGAACCAATGTAATAGGAGCTTAAACCCTGGAACAGACTGTTTGTATATGTAGTCAGTTTATTAGCAAATGTGCAGGCCTGCAGAGTACAAGAACCATCGTTTCAAGCCGATCTGTCACACATTTAACAAGCTGTTTGTAATACAGTCCATTTCATGTATAAGAGAAAAATCTTTCCCACAGGTATAAGAAATACATGATACTTTTAGCATATGGTGAGTTCTGGTTTTGCAGGTTATCCTACATTAGAAGCTGGTGTAACATGTTGGGTTAATTTTTTGTTTGTTTCCCAAATCCTCCTTTCCTTTGTTGAATGTGCTGCAATAAAGCATCTTATAGCGGATGTTAAAAATGAGATTCTGCATGAGACGTGTTTCTAATGTCAGGCACAACCATGCTCACCGAGAATAAATCTAGCCCTGGTGCAAACTGCTCATGCTAAGCCTACTTTATATACCACAGCAGGGTTGAATGGGTAGAAATCAATAGCAGAAGAGCCTCTGCTGCAGAGAGAGTTACTGCTCCAGCACCACTGGGTCTCTGTGCCTCTCCATCAAGGAGCAGCAGAAGCCGGGGGTACCTCCCCAAGATGGTACCCGCCGACAGCAGCTAGTGGGGTGGCAGTGGGGAATAAACACCCTGCAGCACTTGCATCATGCCTCAGCTTCTGGCAGGATTTGCAAATGCTGCTGGGATTCAGGGACTTTGCTTAGGAGAAGCTGCTAATGCATTGCTGTTTTCTCATCTCACCTCCCCACCAGAGGGTCCAGCATGGCTCCACAGTGGCCCCAGCGATGGGAGACGCAGATGCACACCCCATGGGTTGTGGCTGTACTTTACCAGCACCCAGAGAGGGAAAGCAGAGAGACCTGATGGTGAGGAAGAGGAAAGGAGGCTGCTTTCCCCCAGCCTTGCTGCTGCAGATACAGAGGAGCCAGCCCCAGATCTTCTCTTGGGGTTGGTTTTGCTCCCATGTGGGAGACAAATTCAAGTCCTGCCCCATGGAAGGGATGATGGGAAGGATGCTTCTCCCCACCAAGCCCCTGGCTGATCTCTGCCTTGCCACATGGTTTTTGGGTGGAGGTGGCAGGCTGTCCTTACTGCAGCATTTTCCCAGGCAGTTGCCAGGCTTGCTTCAATGCAGCGACTTCATTTAAGCCTTTCTAGTTGTCACGGACAAATGCCTAGCAAAGAGGACTGCAGTTTGCAGATTGTGCCCAAGCTGAGTTATAATTTGAACCAGATTTGGTAATTGCATCATATTTCACCTCCAAGTCAGAAACGAAACCTAGCGCATGTCAGGTGCTAGTGATTACGGGCTGCCTCCCCCAGCCGGTGCCAGCCGCTCAGCAGGGTTCGAGAGGACCACAGCTGCTGTGCATCACCCGGGGGAGTTTTCTCCCCGAGGAGCAAAGGGAAACTCCTCATCCAAACCTGCAGGGCCCAGAGCTGCTTCCAGCACCAGCTGGACCCTGTTCCCTGCTTCTTTCCCTAGTGAAATCAGGGAAATGATTTCAGCTTTAACCGCAGATCCCACAGTCACTACTGGCCCTTGTCAACAGTCTTAGAGGAGTAGCCAAAGGCTGTTCAACGCGCCTGTGTTAGTGGGAATATTTCCATCTATTTGAATGGGTATTGTCTCAGACCGGGAATGAACAAGACTGTTCTGCTCCAAGTCTGTCCGTATGAGGAGAGTGGGGCAGCGCCAGAAAGCTCCCGCTGCTGACACCATGGAGTTGCTCAGCTTCTCCAGAGCTGTTCAGTTTGCTGGCAGGCATCCTCCTCCAGGTCTAGCCCTGAGAGGGAAAGAGATTTCCTGTCCCCAGTACCTCCCAGTTGCTCTTCACTTTCTGCCTGCCAGAGTTATCACCCCCATGGTTTTGCTGGCAGAGCAATTGGTATTAGTGTTCTTTAATCTGTTTCATGCAAAATCGATGGGTTTAGCTCCTGCAGCTTCCACGGGTGATCTGAGCGAGCTCAGCTGATCGTACGGCACACAAAGAGCAACCTCTACCACTTGTGCGGCTGGATCCAGAAGAGGATGTCCGTTCCCAGCTGCAGACTCCAGATGATGCAAGTTTTGCTCCTTTTTTACAGTAATTCCTACCAGGTGAAAATAGGCAGGTACCCCACTGAAAAACACCAAGCAGGGGAAATATTTAGGAAAACATGTTTGCACAATATCTCGCTGAGTAATACCAACACAGATCATGTGAACTGACCCAGTAATCTGTTGCCATCCGCATGTCACAGAACTTGAAGGCTTCGTACAGCTTTGATTACAAAAATGTGCATTTTCTCTCATCATGGTGATTGAATGCAGAGGGAACGTTTTTTTCTTTAGTGTTGTTTGTTTTTCTTTTTTTCAGGCATAATGGAGTTTTGAACAGTAAAATTGCTTTCTGCTTTTTCATAGTTGTTTGGCTATTTGAGAGAAAAAAGAAACACCAGACAGTGCAGCACTGCTACAGGGAGAGGTATAAACACAGTAAAAAGCAAGTTTAATGAGCATGTTTTAATATTTAAGGAAAAATGTGTTTTCACTTAAACTACCTGAAAATATACAACAAATCCATTCAAGTCAGTGGTATTATTCACTGTATACTAAACGTGGAATACCTACTCCTGAAATGTCATTCTAACTTTGTACTTTGAGAATAAGTAAATAGCAACACTGTCCTGTGCCTCTCACAATTCTTCAATCTTTTACTGCTGAAGGATGCCCTACTATGAAAATTACACATTCCCCTCCTAATGAAATCTCACAATGCATGACAGAGGGTTCAGGGTCCCCCTTCAGGGGTTCTCAGAGCAATTTTTGGTGCTGCTCATTTTTTATTTATTTATTTATATTATGTTATATTATAATATTTTCTTTGAAACACAACCTCAACAAAATGTAATCATGAAAGGAAAGCAACTGAGGCAGAGATCATTAATCAAGCTTTTTTTTTTTTTTAAGGGTTGCCAAGGCATGGGGAGGGGTCTGTATTCTTCAGTTTGTTTGTTTATATTAGCAGACACAATTTGACACTTGGATATTTTTCTGTGCAAGTTGGCAGCTATGACAGTAATAGACTATTATTCATGAAGGTCTTACTAATGGCAGAGTAAAACCATCCGTATATTTTTGAAACCCAAATACAGAAAAGGAAAGAAGCACTAGTGCTAGCAATTGGAAAGTACAACTCATCAGAGGTCCTGATCTTGCAATAAGAGCTCAGTAAACTTTGAGGGCCCATGAGAGTGGGTAAGGAGAAGTCTGGAGCCATAACAAAAACTAGAGTTTTCCATGGTGTCATCGGAAGCTCTCTGTTTTTTTTTTTTTAATTTTTTTTTTAATTATTTTTATTCATGTAAGTATATATATATATATTTTTTTAAATTGCAGAGCTGTTTGGGAATGATGAAGAGGAACACTCTGACAGGGCAATTCATCTTATCTGCCTGTATGTTTAACTTGCCTGTGCTATCTTTCATTTCAGCTTTAAGTGTCAAGCAACCATTATGTAGCAGTAATAAAAAGGTCCTAGAAGGCATAACAGTACCTATTGCTAGTTCAACTTTTATTATTTGTACTGAAAATGTCTAAAAATACATTACACTCCAAAAATACCTGAGAGTTCTGGCTCTTAAAACAACTGTGATTTCCATGGCATTTGCCCTTTTCAGCAAGGGTGCCATTTGCTATGTGACTTTCTCCAAAAAGAGCCACGACAAAACTGAATCCCTTTACATCACAGTCAAGTCAATTAGGGATTTAAGAGTGAGGGGAAATAAAGCAGCAGCCAAATAACACGTTGCTTCTTGCTTTTTCTATTCTGACCAGAAAACTAGAAGAGGCAGTGGGGGATAAGCCTAACAGCTTCAGGTCTGGTTGAAACAATGATCATCTTGTTTTGCTTTGCTGTGGCCCCATAACTGCATGGCAAATAAACAACAAGGTAAGTACAGCCAATTCATTTGCTGTCTAGTTTTGATTTATGAAGGCAATAACTGAGTGAACAGGGGGATTTAAACCTTTTAGTTGCTTTTTGATTTTAGTTCCTTTCAGTTCTGTTTTAATTTGAAATAGTTTTGAGGGAAAAAAAAAAAATGGGGTGGGAGCTGGGGGGAAACGACTCTTACATCTTCATAAGGACTGTAATACCTAGCTTTAATGTTTTACCTTGTGTAAGGAAGTATTTTTGCTTCTCCCTATTGACTGATTAATATGTTCTTCTAAATATTATATTAATGCTCTTATTTGGATCTTTACCTTTTAGATATTCAAAATACAGAATTTGAGGGACTGACTTTTCAGGCTAAGAACCCATGGATCCGACGATACTTGACGAGAACTGTCTGTTCTCAGTGCTTGTGTAAATCACTCTTATGACTGATCTGTGATGCTAATAGCAGCTCTAAAATTCAAAACTACTTTGCCATCTTTCAAAGGAGCTTTGGTAAACCCTGAAGCAAGGAACTGCTTATGATATTTTTACTGGTAATGATTAATAAATAAATAAATAAAAAGATATTGTCCAGTGAAACTAATTTCTGTGAACATACCAGACGTGTGTTGAAGGAGTACAAACTGGATTTGCCATTCGCCACAGTCTTGTGTACTCATTTATATTACTGAAGAATTTTAAATGCTATCAGAACTGAAGAGGAATATTCCTCACCCATCTTGCCTGTTGTAAGTAAGCACACAGGATGTAAAGCAGCAGCAGACCTGGCTCATATGTGTACATGCAGTGCTCCGAATAATGTGGTATGACGCTAATCTCAGCAAGAAGCAGGCTACCAAAGAGCTCAGAGGAACTGAGGAGGGAGGCATAGCTGTTCCCCTCAGAAAAGGTCTGATGTCTGTGGTTGGTACAAGGCTCTATTAACTACCTGGGTAGCAACAAATTCCAGTTTTATGTCAGACTGAGCTATTGCAGTTCAGTATCTGCTGCCTCTGTGAGATGCCTCCAGTCAGCTTGAGCAGCCCTATCTCCAGCTGTGGGGGCAACAACCAGTGGGGCTCAGTTCTCTCCCATGGTAGTTAGGGCTTTTGAGCAGACCCTCATAGAGCAGAAGGCAAAATTACATCACCATGACAGATGGAGGCTGTTAGGCTGCTGTTGCCTGAGCTAAATGGGAGCAGGGTGACCCTGCCACTAGGGGACTGCTCCCCCCAGGACAAGGGGGTCTCACAGCTGCTGCTGGCTTGGGAGCCCTGGCTTTTACAGAAGCAAAATGCAATCAGGCAGAAATATTTTTCAGCTCTGAGAAGCCACATCTGCTTGCTCCCAGGAACTACAGAAACTGGGCAGCAATTGCAGTGGGCAGATACTGTACCTAACTTGTCAAAAAACATGCCCCAGAAAACATGTTTCTGTTCTCCTGATAGCTGATCTTGTAGTAGCTAAACCAAGCAATTTGCAAACAAGCCCAATGAAAATAATTGCTGGATAATTTCAATAGGTTTACAATTGCTTTTCTCAAATTAAAACTGGAGACTAGGGAAAAATATATTTGAGAAAGATCTGTTCTTCTGTTACGAGAGAAAATATATGCCAAACTACAGGACTGCACAACAGTAAGTGAACCTAAAATCAGTAGAGTTAAATAAAAGTAGAATGTGGAAATCACTGGACACTAAATCTATTTGCATGGAGGCAACAGATACAAGCTTCATTCTATAATGAAGGAAGGAAGTGAGCTCTTTGTAGATGCTCATATGTCTTGGGTGAATTTGCATGTGCAGTTCCAACTCTGTCTATATTCATTATAGGTACAAATAAAAAATCAAAAATTTACAATCCATACGTACCCTGAGCAGTTTTCTACTGACAACATTATGCATCAATATTGTCATTTCAAATACTCAAAAAATACAATTTGGGTCTCCAAAATTTCTGAAAGTAATTTAAAAAGCTTTCATTCTTTCAGGTTTTATTACGTTGTAACAATTGATCACCTACCGAAAATGTTCTCAAGCCTTTCTCTTTGACTTTGATAAACACAACTTTTTTTTTTTTTTTTTAAATGGAAATTTGTCTATATTATTTTATATTCAAGCTATAAATATACAAATGTACTTACGATGCACTCAGTTATGGCTGCGGACAGTACAATACAGTAAGTTTTGTGCATGAGAACAGGAGCCAGATTTTCATGAGGCCCCTGCTGGTGCCCCATCAAGTAAAGCTGCACAGATGATTTCTGAAAAGTGTCTCATTTTAGGGTAGATTGTGACTTAGCACAGGCTCCCTCCTAACCTGTTTCAGAGGCTCAGTTCCTTGCTCAACACAGATCATTAATTTACAACCTAGCCTATCATTGCTATTAAAGTCAACATCTATCACCAGTTATTACTTGTATCACCCCATCACAGTAACAGTTATTTCCTGTTCTCAGCTTAATGAAATATCAGGAGACCCAAAATACCTTAGTGTGAATGATTAAATGGAGATTGCTATATCAATCAGTGAATTCAAGTTTCATGAATATAAGACTCAGACTAAGACCCAGATCAAAGAAAGATCTAAAGAGCTGTGGCACTCAGCTGACAAATGGCAGCCCTGATGGCTGAATCTGCAGCCCTGGCTGAAAGCCTTGGCTCCTAGGCAATGCATGAGAAATATCAGACACCTCAAAGCAAAAATCATAAAGCCAAAACTTAAGCACTAGAATTTGTCTTATCCCTTCAGATTTCAAGCAAAAAGCACACCTTTCCTCTCAGGATTCATTCTCCGTTTAGTGCAGTTGACTGTTTCTTCTTCTTTCAAATGAAGTGTGGGACTTGCAATTTATTTCCAGAGAGGAATCCACCATTTTATACAGTAGTGAGCACACTCTCAAAATGTGGGAAACTTCCATTCAATTCTACCATCTGCCTGAGGAACTTCAAACGTGTACCTTCTGAGTGAGGGCCATACTTAGAAATCAATTTATGTATTTTGACAGATGATTAAGAAGTTTGACCAGATGGAGACCCTGAGGTAAGCTAGGAAAAAGGATACCTAGCTGTCAAATCCAGAGGTGGCTTAAGCTTGTCAAACCATTCAGCCTTGTCAAAAATGAGCAACTTTCAAGGATACTCAGAAAAGGAAGCAGATGTCATTAGAACTTTAAGCAGCAGAAAGGCCACTCCTATACAGATCTGCTTGGCTGCTCCCAAAGACTGCTTTGGCCATATCTGAGCTAAATAGGGCTCCTGTGGCAATAACTGGCAACCTGAAAGCCCTTGCCATAGAACAACTGTACCCCTTATCTATTCTGTGACCTGCCATCACAACATTGATCAGCATCCATCTTGATTTTTCTGCACCATTTCTGCCAGGCTGTAGGATCTGAGGTCTAGAAAAGGCTAGTTAGCAATATCTGGCTCCACTGGTACCAGCTGGTGTCATCACCAGCCTCTGAGCTACTCTCTGAAAACAAAAATGTGTTCCCACAGGCCATCTCCATTCATCCTATACCTGTTCTGTTTTGGTGCATATTGGTGAGCTCAAACTGTCCTCAGCAGTGGGTGAGTACAAAAGATGACTTTGTAACAGCCTCTGGCATTGATTCTCACTGGCAGCATGCATGTCTGTGGGAATTCATTGCAATCCCCAAGCAGGTAGTCACCCACCTCTGGAAAATGTCCAGGCTAGACACCGGCTGGTCTGTTGGACCACAGCTTATTGCTGCAGGGAGCTGGGAAAGCCATCCACTGCCTGTTTTCACCTCCACTCCCTGTAATGCCTGTGCTGTCGTCACATTCAAAGGAAGAGGATGCCTAGCTTGGCCATGAACTCACTGATCTCCACAGGCATTTCGTGAATGCCAGCATTGGCTGTGTTGTGCGATATACAAAGCCTGTGGGTTTGGGAATTTCAGCGTGTTTGTTTAGAGGCAACCCACACAATCTCCCTGCCAGCACTGATAAAGATGGTGTGAAAGCACACCTATGTTGCCCATGATGTCTCTACTCCTCCTGCCACAGCACATGTGGCTTCATTTGGCTACGATGGCCTCCACAGATAGTTCAGCCACATTTTCAGCTATTCCCCAATGCCTGCAAGGTGTTTTGGGGGATTTCAGAGCTCATCATTGCTTTCTGTTTGATCAGCTCAAAACTACTTAAAAAATGCAATCAAGAGCATTTTACTGTGGCCTGCTGTGCAATTCGTCTCTAATGAGAGGAGTCTGTTCAGTCTTTTTTCTAAGCACCTTGAGGAAACCATTCCCCCAAGGAACTGGTCATACCCAATACTGTCTGAGCAAAGCAGTCCTCTTTCAGCCATCAGGGTCATCTTAACTTCCCAGTTTTCTGCTGCATTCTCTCTATGCACTGTCTAAACTTCTGCCATGCTTCTTTCCTCTGACCATGAGAAATATTTTCATATATGGGAAAAAATAAAAATAATAATAAAAAAAATGTGTATATATTTTAAGGATACAGGAGGTTGGCCTTTCCCCATTAGTTTTAGTTGTCGTACCTAAATATCATAACTATTTGAGTATTTTTATGCAAATCTGAGATATTTCTTTTACTTCTGCAGCCAAATATAAGGAGCTAGTACTAATCTGGCAGAGATCATTATCTGCAACATCGTATTAATAAAGTCTAAGACAGAACTGAAACTGAATATCCTTTTTTAATTTGCAGTTACAGATAATGTAGAACTAAAAGTATTAAATTACAAATACCAGAGCTTCATTTTTCAAAGTGGGAATCTGTGTTTGGAATAACCAAATCATGTTGTAAGATCACTTTTTAAACCTTAGAGATAATTTTCAATACTATTTACACTGAGCTATGGTTCCAGGTTAAATACAACTCTGAAATCATGTATTTAGTCAAGCTACCTAAAATAGGCCCCTGGCTTACACCTCAGGTTTAGGTGTTGAGTGAAGCAATACTTCTCAGGTAATTACTTTAGTGTCTTGTATTACCGGTAGAAAGAGGTGGAGGCCCTGGAAGGCCTCCAGAAAAAAAATAAAATAATATATATATATATTATATTATATATATATATATATTACTTTGCTTAAACTTTGGCAGATTAGAAATCTTCAAAGATATGCAACAAAATTCCGTTAACATAAGAATAATAGTCATTAATAGGATAACTTTAACAAATGCTTAGTTTTAGGTGCCAGTTCAGTGTCTCCAACCTTACTATATAAAGAAGACTAATCTTTCCTTGTTTATGTAGTATAAGATTACACATAACCTTATGGTTGGGCCTGGGCTGTCACACAAGAAGGCTGAGAGGTGGCCTCACTGCTCTCTGCAGCTTCCTGAGGAGGGGACGTGCAGAGGGAGGTGCTAGTTTCTGCTCCCTGGTATGGTACAAAGCTGCACCAGGGGAGATTCAGACAAGATATGAGGAAAAATTTCTTTACTCTGATGGTGGTCAAACACTGGAACAGGCTTCCAAGAGAGTTGGTTGATGTCCTATGCCTGTCAGTGTTTAAGAGGCTTTTGGACAGTGCCCTCCTTAATATGCTTTACCTTTTGTTTAGCCCTGAAGTGGTCAGGCAGTTGGACTTGATGACCTTTGAAGGTCCCTTCCAACTGAACTATTCTATTCTATTCTATTCTATTCTATTCTATTCTATTCTATTCTATTCTATTCTATTCTATTCTATTCTATTCTATTCTATTCTATTCTATTCTATTCTATTCTATTCTATTCTATTCTATTCTATTCTACTCTACTCTACTCTACTCTACTCTACTCTACTCTATTTTTTAGAAGATGCATGTAACTTCTTATTCAAAGGGTACATGACAGAAATGTTTCTTTGTTTAGTGACAGCTAAATTCATGGAAATCTACTTTCCAAGAACTAAATGTAGGCAAGAACAGGCTATGCTATCCAAGCAATCTAACATTAAATGAATAAGTGGTCCATTTATATATCTGTGTAGCAGAACTACCAGAGGAAGTCAAAGTCCTGAGAGCATCTAGGAATCACCTGAAGAGCAGCTGTGTTGGGCTTTGGGGACAAGCTGTCACTTAGAAGAGGTTTAGAAATTGACTACAGAAAATTCCTTCTGCTGTTTGACCCTGGCCATGTCTGAAGGCTAAGAGACACTATTTCTCTTTGTATTTTTAGAAACACTAAATAGCGTTTCTCAACACTATTTAGAAATAGAAAAGGAGAAATTTATTTTATCTTATTTTCACCGTATGGGATTTTCTTCCATGTAGCCAAGATATCTTCTTTTTCTTACACATCTAGAATATGGTCAGTTTTCATATAAGTTACACCTTTCTCTGATGAAATGCATGTATTGCAAAGCCATATGAAATCACTACATAGTGAATTCCTTCCTGGCATTCCTTTTCCCTTCTCTCTTTGTTCCAGATCTTCTGAATATCTTTCTTTTATAGCTATATACATGAGCTGTAATAAAAATGTAAGAAGGACCAAAAAAAGAACATTATCTTTTTTTTCCATGTTCACAGTAATCTCTTCTTATTGCCAGTTCGATTGCCAGGCTTGTAGTGTTAGTTCTTATAGAGAGAAGCTGAGCAGATAAAGCAAAGTAAAATACATGAACGTGAGCCTGGTACATAAATATTATAATAGCAGTAATAATGTATTACACTTCTACTGTGTTTTTCATTCAAAGATCAATATAGAAAAAAAAATAATAATAATAAAAAAGAGAACCTGGGTAATGTACTTTGCCTATTTCAGTGTCACAGATTCAGGAGGTGCTTTCTAAATAAGGTAGACTAACACAGGATTGCACCATATTCTGCACTGGTTCTGCTCCAGCCCCGGATCTATGTCAGGGTCACTAACCTTCTCTGCTGTGTAAATAATTGATTTTTCACTGTGGTTGTTGAATTAAAAAAAAAAAAAAAAAAGAAAAAAAGGAAAAAAAAAAAGAAAAACTGCATCAAACCAACTGTTTTCTTAAGTTACCCCTCCCCCTAACAGTCAAGATTTTTTTTTTCAGATTACCTACTACAGAAAAGATTTTTTTTTTCTTTTTTTTTCTTTTTTCCAAAAAAGCAAATAGAAATAATGTCTAGAATGATCAAACTAAACAGAAAACAGAGAATAACTTTCTTCCCTACATCAGCTTTGGGATACTAAATGTTCATGTTAAACTGTTCCTTTGTCTCTTAGAAAACTTTGAAGTTACATCTCCTATCACTGAGGCAATACTTTCTTCCCTGGGCTAGTGAGGGCTGAGCAGTAGCAGGACATTCTCAACCTCTTTGCCTGATGCCATGGCACTTGCAGTCAGCTCGTAGATGCATGGACTGACACTCAAACAGCCCAATTGTAGGTGACTTGTGGTTAGAACCATACAGTATTTTTAGTTTGTTTTGGAACCCCTTTCAGCATTTTATAAGCAGCAGAAAACTTCCAGGGGAAGAAATTCTTGCTGCAGCACGTGGTGGTTTGGAAGATGCACCAAACCACAGTCAGGGAAGGAGCTGACCCGAACTCCCACCTTCTCCATGAGCTGACACTTCCACTTCTATTGCAAGTCAGCCAGCAGAGTTTCGGCCAGCTGGAACCATTCTGAGAGCTTGAGCATTCATAAGGGACAATCAAAACCGCATTTTTTTGGCTGAATTTACTATTTTCTGAAAGTGTGTCAAATGTCATCTAATATGCCAAAACCATACTTTTTTGTTCACCTCACAGACTAGTTCTCACTTCATGCTCAGCTCTGATGGGTCTGGCTGCTGCCAACTGAAAGCCACACAGTACAGGAGCCTCAGCAGGGGAATACCACAGTGGCAAAACTTTGAAAGAGCCCAGAAGACAACTCTTAATGTACGTATTAAGCCCACAACAGTTCAGCTTATTAATATCCCCCCTTTCCAAATCTCTCTTCAGCTTTGAAATGCAAACAATAACTTTTCTTCATTAAAAACGGTTAACTCTAATACAACCGGAGTATTTACCTAAGTGATTAATTTAGTTCAGTAACAACGGACATTGGCTGACTTATACACTTCATCTAAGAATGATATTTAACCACATATATCTTCAAAACTGCTTTGCCAATATTGAGAAAAACTCAAATATGATGGATATGCCACTGAATCCTGAATGAATTGCTTTGAATTTCATCAGCTTGGACTCATTTTCATGCAGCCTGGATCTGATTCCTTAATACCTATGAAACATGGATGTTCAGAGCATGTGGATACGATCCACTGTGTGATAAAAAAAAAAAAAAAAAAGAACAAAGAGGAGGAGCAACCTCGTCACAGTTCCAGGGGAAGTCAGCACAAGTAAAGGAAAAGAAAATAATTCAAGAATTAGTGACTCCGGATGCTGTACTTGGGTGACTGAACTGTATCTTGGTTCAATTTCTCAGCAGGAAATCAGAGATTTTCTAAATGACTCTGCAGCTGAATATGAAAAAAAAATCCTTTGTTAATGATATTCCATTTTTCAATAGTAAAATCATACATTCCTGCTAGACATACTGTGCTGTTAATAGCTAATATCAAAAATTAAAATAAAACTAAGAAGAAAAACAATGTTTAAAAAATATATTTTCTTGCCATGGAGACAAATTATCATTCATAGTTTTTGTAAACAGAGTAAGATGTGTGCAGGGCTTTCTGTGCGTGTTGTGCATTAGCCTGAAACCCTTGACTTTGTGACTGTGATGCTGACAAAGCTCCCTTCATCTGTAACAGAAGTTTTACCTTTCCACATGTGCGTAGTGTGCTCACATCAGTGTACAGAGTGAATGAATCAGAATGCTTTGTGATTCATGTCATAAGTATCAAATTAGATTGAAATAAGAAGCTACCAAAAAAAAAAAAAAATTAAATGTATGTATATTCACAATGTGGAACAGCAGCTTTTCTTTTCAGTGCTAGGCTTATCTTCTATCTGCAACTGCTTCATTCTGAGGCATGAACATTCATTCACATGAGATGTCTGACGCCGTAAATCTCAAATTCTCTCCTTGCTTCCACTGTTGCCTCCATTGTGCTGGCTATGCTAATGAAAAGCAGGTTTTCGGTTTCATATGTACGTGCATGTGTGCAAAAGAAGGAGGAGCTGTGTCATATAGGCACTCACACTGCTCAGCACAGAGATAGAAGCCCACTGAAGCAGAAAAAGTATTATAAATGCAATAATTCTGGAGAAAATCACTAACATGATCTAGCGTCACTAGCACTAGCTTTTTCTGGCCTCATAACTATTTTTATAAATACCTAGAAACCAATGTATCATCACAAATAAAGTATTGCACTGTGTTATATTTCATGGTGTTTACAGAGAAAAACAAGCTTTTAACCTGGAAAATATTTCAGAATAAAATAAAATAAAATAAATAAATAAATAATAAGATTTAAATAAAATAATAAAATAAAATAAAATAAAATAAAATAAAATAAATAAAATAAAATAAAATAAAATAAAAAATAAAATAAAATAAATAAAATAAAATAAAATAAAATAAATAAAATAAAATAAAATAAAATAAAATAAAATAAAATAAAATAAAATAAAGTAAAATAAAATAAAATAAAATAAAATAAAATAAAAAGACTTGAAAAAACAAGGACAAGCATTAGAAAAAGAAGGGGAGGGAAAGCTGGGGACATCTCATTTGCACATGTAAAAATGCAAATTTGATCCATGTCTTTCTTATCTCATGGTAACAGACTTGGCTCACAGAGCACAATAGCACCTACAGTTCTATGGCCAAAAATAATGAAGTTTAAGAAGAATTGATTGGATTATGGAAACATTTCTATAAAGCCTTGTGTTCATCAGCAGATGCCCGCCACCTACCTAGGAACTGATGGCATGAAAAGCCTGAAAGTAGGATGCAGCTCCCTGATTCTGGGGCACAGATACATTTAGGGGCAATAAGACTCCTCTTTGTAACTGCTAGCTAATGCAAAAAAAAAAAAAAAAAACAAACATGGAGGCTTTGGCAGTAGCTTTCCAATTTTCTTCCTTCTCCAATTTCCTCCTTCTCCTCCTTTTGTCATGTAGGCCTGCAGTCTCCCTTAAAGAAAAGGTCTCTCCTCTGGGTTATGCCAGACTAGTTTACCTCTGTGATAGCCAGGGCCTAAATAATGTTGATGTAGCTGCAGAGCTGGACCTGGAGGATTCATTTTCCCCAAACGTCCATAAAAAACAAGCACTGCATAAACAAATCAGATCAAGTTCCTCTGGTTTTGTCTCCAAATTAGGAGGAAGTTTGCCTTGCTTAAGGATTTTAAGAATTAGCCCACTGCGGCTGAGGGCCAGTGAACTGGAGGTGATGGTACACAGTCTCTCCAATATGGATTCATCTGTCAAAACTTTTGTCCTTGCACAAGGAACAGCAGAGCTATTATAAAAGTGGGAAAATGTGTTTGCCTTTCCTATACACAAGCAAGTGTGCTGAGGAAAGCGAGGATTGGAAGTGAGTATTAAATCAGGGTTGGGGGTGGGGATGACAGTGAGGAATATACGCAGCTGTAGTTTTCTTCAAAAAAAAAAATCACACAGACTACAAACCACTTGCAAATAATTTGCTATCCCTCTACCATTCTGTATGAGCTGAAATCAGATACAAGCCAATTACCACAAACGCAAACATTAGCGCAGCCCGCTGCAGCAGCAAGCTGCGAGGAGCAGCCCCGGGCTTTGCCAGATGGGCACAGTGTGACTGCACTCCTCCAAAGGGGCTGGGGGCAGGCCGGGCCGGGGGAGGCAATTTGTAAAGGGCTCAGCATATGCCACTCGGTATTCAGAGGGGTATGGAGCTGTTGCAGTTTACCTGTCATTTTTGGCTTTCTGCCGCATGGGCCAGTAACTCTGTGCTGTGGATATGCGGCAGCGCTTGTGCATCACAAGCGTCCACATCATTATCCTCCCATGTGCTCTTTTTTATACCCATTCAAGGAAACCACTCATTAGAAAAACACAGCCTGCTGCTCTGCCTGTGGCCAGCCCACTCCACCAAGAAAGTTGTGACCAGGACTTCACTCCTTCCCACTGTTTCCTTCCCCCTGTCTCCCCCCAGCATCCAACCCTGCATGCTCACGGCAGAGGGGTTGTGATCACATCTTGCCCTCATGCAAAAGTGGGATTCTTGCACTCACTATGCACTGCGTCATGATGAAAGATGTTTTTGACCTTACAACTGCAGAAAACATGAGAGAGAGGTCAGCTCGCAGCTCTGCAGATGAGATCAAAATCCCCCTTGATGTCAGTAGAATTTCTCTTTGGGGATCACATCAGATGTAAGTAGTGGGACCTACTATGCAGTTAACAATGCGGCAACAGGGGATGATTTTGTTCTGTGATTATAGTTTTGCCTTTTAAAATGTGAATAAAACCCATAGCCTTTAATGAACAATCTTTTTTCTATTTTTATTTTTTTTCTCCTATGGGCATTTTGGAGTAAAATGCTTATCCCATCTTTTAAAAGGAGCTTTCCTTGTTCCCCCACCCAAACCCCCTTTGACAAATCGAGTCTCCTATGTATTTGAAGATGTCTGAGGTATTTCAGTGCTGTGTTCACTTCTGAATTTGTAGAACCTAACTGAAAGCTTAGTGTAATGGAAAAGACTGCTGAAAACTTTGCTAAACAGATGATCACATTCCTGAGTTTGTTTTACTTAGTTAGCATTTTTGCCTGCTGTGAGGTGTTTTCCTTGGATGGTTACCTACAAATACATCACTGACCTCAGTGTGCATGAAGCAGGCCAGCACAGACAAACAGAGCCAATTGGACATGCTCTATAAATCATCACCCACATCCTTCCAGCAGCAAAAATAAAAAGGAAAGGAGGAGGGGGTAAAACAACTGGTGAGTGTTCCACACGAGGAAGTGGAGGCTATTTGGTGTCACCAGCTGGAAATACTCAGAGTGCTAAAAAGAAAGGTACTGGCATGAGCTACCTCTGTTCTGGATAAAGGTCTAACATTATAAATAAATGCTATCATCTTACAGACATCTTATATAGGCAAAAAAATAGGCCTAAATATGTTCTCTGCTTTAAAATGCAGAGAACCTAAACCTATCTCAAAAGACAAGAACAGAAATGCTATGACTTATGAAACAACATCTAAATCCAACATAAAAAGCTCTTTCTTAGCAGACTTCACACTAGTTCTTCAACTCTGAACTGTAGGAGCCACGAGCTCTTCCCAGCTCCTCAGTTCAAATGTGTCTGGGATGATTTCTACTTCTGTACTGGAACAAATCCCAGGTATAAGCCTAAGGTATCTCCTCCTTTTCACATTGTCCGTGGAGGAAGATTTATTATGGGATGAAGCAGGCAAAGGATTTCTGCTGCCCTTCAACCAAATTTTCAGTTGGAATGAGCTGCAGAGCAGGTTCTTGGCACGTGCCATTTTGTGAAAGCTCAGCTTACATTTAGTCTAAGACATTTTTTATTATCTTATTTAGGTAATATAAATTATCTTCTTGAGGAAAAAATACAAATCTTGAAAAAAAAAAAAGATTCTTCTGGTATGATAGTTCTCTTGACCCTTTGCATTGGTGCACTTGTGAAGGGACTGACAATTGACTTTTCTCAGTATCTAGTGATTTTTCTAACTGCCAGGTGGCAGCATCAAACTTGCTCTGATTTAGTCCAATCCACATTCCTGCATTCTGCATAAATGAGTATTAAGATCTGAGAGACTATTCTGAATTCTCAGTCTTCTTCCTAGTTCATCCACTATTTTGAGTCAAATTTCTTTTGACATTATTCAGCATGACCCTTTGTAGAAAAAGGTCTATCCTAAGACGCCTATGTCAGCAAGAGGTATCATCACTGAAAATCCTGAGAAAACATGCATCTCATTACTCTTGGAGATCTGGCCCAACTCTTATTCTTCTCTTTAGAATGTCCTGCTGTATAGCTCTAGGAGTTCTTTGATCATTTTCTTTGCTAACACTCCTTTTGCTTTGAAGAGAGGGCCTTGCTGTTTTCCGCTTGGTGGTAGAGAACATATAATTAAGGGTTGCAACACTTATGTCCTTTTGGTTACATCTGCCTTAGCTAGGACAATAGGCCAGTGGCTGTTCTCCAGCCCCGAGGCCAGCTGACATGTGGTTGCTCCCATCCATGTGGTTAAATTTTCTTGTCTGTTCTCCACCAACACCTTTACCTGAAACGAGGTAACTGTGTTCAGATTACCTACTGAAAGCAGTCCCTGGCTTGTGCTAACCCCTGACCTGTGCCTAGGCACCGTCTGGGACTACTAGTTGGCCATGGTCAAAACTACATCTGGGACAATGCTAAGAGTTAAATAGTAAGGACTACAGGGTGCCAGGGCATGGCCCTGTGTCCTGGTTCATTTTAGTTCACTAATCTAGATACAGTCTTTGTGGATTTAGCCTTCACAAGTTGAATAAATATGTCATTCAGATTCCCTGACTTCAGGTTCACTCTAGTTAAAAGCATAAGTATGCTAGGCTCCTCATGCAACTGACGGAAAGATGTTTCCAGGGGATTCAGATCTCCTTATGTGTACAACACACCCCTTCATACACACAAAGACAAACAAGCAAACAAAAAACAACTAAATAAAAAATAATTTATTTTTATTAAAAAAAAAAGTGTGAAGGAATGATGGGAAGGATCAGTAAAAGTATATGGAGACATTAAGAAACTAACACACAAATACTTTTTTTTTTTTTTTTTTTTTTTTGTGGGGCTGAAATGCCTTCAGTGGGTAAGCATTTCTGACTCTGTTCTGGGCAGATCACCACATCACTGTTGCCAGGTGGCTCTAACCTAGAGGAAAGATTACAGACATTTTCTTCATAAATCACTAGGTATAACATTCCAATGAATTCACCTCATCAACTGTTACAAGCTGGATATATAAAGCTGTCCAAAGAAATTTGGTGCAGGTCATTGGCAAACTCCTCCTAGATACACATTTGAGTTGACTGGGGGAATTGGGAGGGTATGTGGAACTTGTAAATGTTGACAATAATTCTTGTTCATCAGCAAAATGGCTGATGTCCAGAAAGTCTCTCTTAGAGCCATTGTTGCCGATGTCTGGTTTGCCAATGGCTGTCTTTGGTTTCACAAATCCATGACTACTGTCAAACCACAGTAATTTACAGAGCAGGAGCCCTCCTGTAAGCCTGCTGGCAGGGCTGCAGAAAAGTGCTCTCACCAGAAGCCTCTAGGCTGGTATTCTGCTAGGTTCAGCACAAGAAGATGTATTCCACAGGGAAAATGCTGAGGCCAATGATGATACAGTAACTGATTTCAAAATACAAAATATGTCTTAAATCAAAATGTTCGGAAAATTTTACTTTCCAAGGTTGGAAGGGATGAGATTGGTTTGCCTTTTTTTTTTTTTTTTCTTTTCTTCTTTTTTTTTTTTTTCTTTCAAGAGAAGAAGTAAAAAGAAGGAACAAAACCTAAAAAAAGTCTGTGCACAAAATACATATGTGTTAGCTTCCATTATTTTTTTTTTTTACCCAAATTTTAAGTATCATTTTATACATATTACTAGTTTAGCCATCTTCTGAATAACGTACTAAAATCAGTTCCATTCATTATTCTGCTATTGGAGCTTGAAAATCAAAACCTTGTCTTGAAACCTGACATTTGCTATTTCAAACTTTAGCTTTTTTTTCACAATAATATTTCACATTCCCTTGTCTTTCTCTTTCTTGCTTCATCATCTGTATATTGTTTGCACATCATAGTTGTGTCAAATATTGTTACTGTGTGATCTGTTAATATTTTTAATGATTTTCCCATATAGCTCCCCAAATTAAGTAATTAGTAATTGGTTTCACTATTTCGCTCTAGCCAGCAATGAAAAGTTAAAATTGTTAAATTTGTTATCACTTACAAAACAAAAGCCTGGCCAACTGGAAATATTATCACTTTTATATATGTATAAGTTTGTATTTATATTTTATATATATAATTCATATATAAGCATGGGTAAAATTGATGTACAGTTTCAAACCCAATTAGATATTAAACAAAAATGACAAATGGTTTCAAATAAAGAGGAAACTGAGAAGTCAGGCAGAACTATTTATGTAAAGGATAATAAACATATTGAATAAGTTAGAAGGAAAGGTGATTGCAGCAAAGTACAGAAATGAGTTGAAGAGATACCTCTGCAGCTTTTTTTCCTCTCTTCTCTCCTTTCTCATTGTTATTTTAATGGAGGAGGAAAGGATTAAGAAGAATAGTGAAAAAGCAGGGAAGTAGGCTTACGATATACTAAAAAAAAAAAGTATGCATATGAGGCCAGATGGCTTTTTCCTGTTGCTTAAAATGTTTATGTTCTTGACACAGGCCTCATTTCTAAAGTAAACTGCAGGCCAGTAAAAACAATTTTTACTAGGGAAATCATCCATGCCCCGCTTATAGACACTATGCCTTGTTCAGCTGAATCATGGCCTTCAGGTAAGGCAGCCCCACTTGGCAGGCTGACTCACCCCACCACCGTGTTCCATACATGGCTCACAACCTGCACATGAACAGCAAGAGCTATGTTGCTTGTCAAAGTGCCTTAAAGAGCTCCTTGTGTGGGTGCTGCACTGATTTCATAAACGCCACTGCTCATTTTTATCTCCTGTCTGTGTTGGGATTCGTCACCTCATTCTCAGATCTTCCGTGAGATGTCCCTGCTTATGGCACCTACCTCCCATGGACTTTCCCATTTTGGTGCATTACTCAGCAATCTTATTTATTGGACACAGCATCACGTGGAGCTGAAACTTTCTGAAATGACTGAACACTGCTTTGTTACAGAACTCTTTTGACTCCTTACATTGGCTAACAATCTTGGGACAAATCCTGAAACCATGTAGCCAGGGCAGGTTTGCATCTCTCAGAGAGGTGGGTTCTGTTGGGTAAGTTGAGGCACAGGATGTTGTTTAACACAGTCGTTTTTGTTTACTTAGACATGTATTCCTTTAGGGATATATAAATGAAGCAGTGTCACTAACTGATCTGCTGCTGTTTTACTACCTAACAGGCTGTGCCTGTGTGATCACAGCTGTCGACCGTGTGATCAGCGATCTCCATGGCAAAAGAAGTGCCCCTACACATTGGATTCCCAGCTATGTTTGGCTAAATCACATAGAGGATCAGAAGACTGACTCACATGTTTTAAATAGCTGAAAGATTTTATCTTTACCACGGGAGAATTTTCGTTTCTGGTAAGTTATGAATAACAATATTAAAATACATATTGGTGTAATCCTCATCCCAGATAAGATCTTGCCCATCACACAGCTGTTCTTTCAAGTCCATCTTCATTCCTCAGGAAGTCCTAATAAAGACAATATTGAAAATCTTTTAAAAATAGCAGTGGTTAAAGACATCTCCAAACAAATTTGAGCAATAACAGAAAAAAAAAAAAAGAAAATGAAAGAGGCAGATTTTAAGTTGGGGAAAGCTAAGGTATTAAACATATGCAGTAATTGAAAAGCATATTTTAGGGTTTACATATGTTCCAAAAAAGATGGGACACACTCAACGGTGCTTTATGTAAAATACATTCCATACCAAATAGTCTTCAAAATTCTCATTTAAAGAGTCTTAGGGTATGAGTCACAAAGTGATAGATGAAATGTCCTGTTTATCTGTGTTAGCTAAGATTAAGATTTACAACTATAGAGTTTATAAGCATAAACTAGATGATGGCAACATTGATTTTCTTTCATTCATTGTAATTTTAGGAGAAAGGATGTTCTGAATGAAAAGTATTTACTTCAGAAAGATATTGGTATCACCCTCCTTGCACCAGCAAATAAAAAGGATGACCATATAGGCACATGTTTAATCCCCAGCATTACTGTGATCTTCAGTGGCCATGAGGAAACTTAAAATGCAAATTAACATAAAGCAATTGTAAAACAAGTCTAAAGAATTAAATTAAAATTTATTCTCCTGATTACAAAGCAGAGAAAAAATAAACCTTGATCTCCAATTCTCTGTAACATTTACTAGTCTACTTCTCTTCCCTGATGTTTGTCACCTTTTATTCTCTAAAAAGTTTAACATACAAACACACGCAAACCTTCTTTTACCTGAGGTCCTATATGTTTCTTACTGAAAAGAATAGAAAACTTGCTGTTGCCTTCCTTATAACAGGACTTAGACATTAAACTGCTAAGGGAGCTGTTCCTAGCAAACACGATTATTGATTACTCAATAGCTTAATTTCTGAGTTGGGAATTAGGAAGTTGATGGAAACATTTATGTGAAAAAATGTTTGTGCATTCAAGCCAGATTACCCTAATTTTAAGATTAATGATGACTGTAAGAGCAAACACACAATTCTAGAAAGTAAACAGATGACCACAGAGAAGTAAAATTAGCTAAAATATTATTTACATTTTCATTCAATTATTGGAATATCTGTGGATGAAATCACTCCATAAAAGGGGGAAGTGGAAGGTTTTACTCCCTTCTCCCAGAATAGAAGAAAGGAACCAGGCCTTGCATTTTTGTATGACACCAGCATGTTCTTATACAAGAGCTAAAGATAAGGAAACGGTAAAAACAAACCAATAAAAAACAGCAAATAGCCCCCAACTCAGGGCAAGGCTACCTGTAGCCCTCCAGAGTCAGGAGAGTGCTTCTTCACTCTTTATTTCTTTCCTGGGACTTATAACTATAAACAGCGGAATGGGATGAGTAGGTTTTAAACATCTGCTAGCTGCCATATTTCCAAAGGGCTTAAAACTCATTCTCCATTCCATGAGGTGAACGCTGAAGGCTGAAGGCGCCTGAATTGCTCTGCTGTATCAGGCTGATACCAACAGCTCCTCACACCTGTGCAAGGTAATGTTGCCCTGTTTGATATCTCAGCCTGAAAAAAAAAAAAAAAAAAGAGAAAAAAAAAGAGAAAAAAAAAAAGTGAAGTCTTTTCAGTACTCAATCTAACAGAAAGTTTTTTTTCTCTTGTTTTACATGCTGCAGCCCTATTTACATGTTAGGAAATACCTGCTGGGGCTTGGGTCTCTTTTGTTCTGCTGTGTTTTTTCACAACCATATGATATTGCTGGTTAAAGTTCAATTTGCCATCCACTGAAACTATAAGGCACTTTTCTGAAGAAGTGCTCTCCAGCCAGTCATTCCCTATCTTGTATTCGTATAGTCAACTACTTGACTTTGGTAAAGTATTTTTCACTTGTCCTCAATGAGTTTTATTGCAGGCTCACTCTCTAGTTGATAGATATCAGCTTGAATTCTAGCACCATCCTGCTCTGTCTTTGGAGCTCTTTCTATTGTAGTCACCCTGACAATGTAATAACCATCCTCTCTAATTTCCATCATCCCAATTATTAATGAAGTCACTGAATGATTTACCAGCCATGGGACAGATTTTTACTGAAGTCCTCTTGATACATCCTTGCAGTTTAATGACAAACTATTGATAACTATTATTAAAGGACAGCTTTTCAAGCAATTGTGCACCCACTTCAGAGTAGTTTTATCAAGCTGATATTTCCCTAGCTCACAATAATGTGTTTATTCGTTTACAAATATAATAAGGCATACCACATTTTCCCCAAAACATCCTTTCCTTTAATTCAGAAGCCTTATTACAATAAAAATTGAACTAATTGAATTTAATATAATAGATGTATTTCAGTATCATCTAAGCACATTAAATATATTTACATTTAGGTTTATACACATATGTCTTTTAAATTATCTCTTTAGTCAATGGACTTTCAGTCAGTCGGTCCATGCAGCCATTCAGCCTAGAGAGTTTTTTTAATCTCACATTAAAGATGTTATGTACATTTGGTCAAGTTTGCACCCAAAATCCGTTGATTGCATTGGCTAAATCTCTATAGCGTGTAATTGGAGCTTGGGCACCAGCTGGTAGGAAGACATCCACACATAGATGTTTAAATTAAGGTGTCCTAATCTGCATATGAACACTGCATCGCATTTGTTACAAATCCATGTTGCTGGCTAGTATTTACCATTTTCTAAGTGCATACAAATAGATTGCTCAAAATCTGTTATCTTTTTTTTTTTTTCAGAAGTAAAATTTACTCCTTTATGTTCTGTGACCACTTATAGAATATGAACATTATGGTTGTTATTCAGTTATATAAATACAAGCATTTGGTGCTACTAGTAATGTTATAAGGTAAGTGCTGAGTCATCAGCAGCCGCTCCAGCAGAAGATGGAGTGGCACAATAAATATCTGTCCTTTGTCATCTTGGACAGAGTATGTTGTTGCTCAGTCATCAAAAAAGATACTAGGAACCTGCATTTAGGCTGCTTAATAAAGCCTTGTGAGAGGGGTTCACTTAGTTCCCACTAAATGGTAATGAACAAGCAAAGGGACCAATTAATAGCACTTATCATTTTGTTAATTGTATACTAGAAGTGTCCTTCCTCTGGACAACATTCAACGACCTTTTCAAGTCACAGATCCCATCTTCTGCCAGTCAATTTTACCCTAAATATCAAATTCAATCACTTCTTTTTTAAAAGTTTATATCAGTAAATAAGTACAATTGTCTCTTTTCATAGATTTCATTTAAACCAGGAAGTTTTTTAAAAGGAGAATATTCCCTTGATTTGGGAACTCTCTGAATACATCATTAAGTGCTAGAAGATGATGTTCTGGCTCTAGGACTATCTACCCATGCAGAGAAGTTACAATGACAGCAACAGTTGTTTTACATTACATGAGAATTTACCAAAAACAGATGGCTTGACCTGCTGACTTCACACTGGAGATATGTCAGAAAACCAAGACAATAAAGTCTTACGCTTCCTATCATGAAAGTTAAGGCCAGACTTGCACTTACGTGGATATAGAAGAGATCTTGTCTTTTAAAGCAATCCATGCAGTTCAGGACTCTTGGGCAGAGTCATACAAAAAGATCTTGATCAGTTCCCACTAAGTAATACCTTCTCTATTGTTAAATGAGGGGCTCAGTCTGCAAGATAAACAAGTAGTATTACTGACATTTACCTCCCCTGAAAGCAAACAAAGTAAAAATAAATCAAAACACCAGTGGCTTTTATATGTGTTAAGTCCTGAAAGAAAGACTAGCAGGGTTTCAAATGGAAAAAAATATATATATATATATATCTTTCCAAAAACATATTTTTACTGACAAGTATGTTTCATTAAGAAGGAATTTCCTATGAACGGACTGGAGAAGCCCACTTTCTTGGTAATTCCCTATGCATATTGCATGAAAGTAGGGGCAGCAGGAAAGTAATGTCTCTGTGTTCAACTCCTGCCCTTCAAGGTAGGTTTCTCATGCCCCTCTTGTTCTGTACGTGCTAACCACACCTAAACAGGTGTCTTTTACTGGTGTTTGTAACATCACTTGGCTTTGTAACAATGAGGAATAGACAGCTCCCTAAGGGATCTACCATATCTGATCCTCTGCCACTTGATGTCTATCATATCTGTCGTACTGATACACGCTGGATAGATGAATTCATGATGATTCATAGAGGTCTAACAACAGCCATGGTAACAAATCCCAGTCCTGAAGTGTTTCAAGGAAATGCTTCAGGAGTTCTGACTGAAGGAAGACTCAGAGGTCAAAATCCTTGAACATAAGAGCTTCCCTCTCTCATGTACAGTGTAACGATGGCAACAGCAAACTGGTGAGAACTGAGACCTTCTTTTTACTGTTTTCTAGGATTAGTCATTTACCATAGACCCATTTCTCAGCACAAAAAAAATTGCTTTTGGTGATGTATGGAGCATATTACTCAGATCATGATCAATTCAGAAGTAACACCAGAGCAAGTATATCTAGTAAGATAACGCTTAAAACAGATATACTATTTACAGAGAAATCAAGATTAAACTAATCAAGATTATACTAAAAAAGTAGCATAAAGGGATGTGATCAGAGGGCAGGAAAGTAGTCCGGAAAAAATAAATAAATAAAATAAATCTAGTATACTAAAAATGGAAAAATAAAACCCTACCAAAACAAAACAAAACAAAACAAACAAACAAATAAACAAAAACCTTTCCAGTGAAAGAAGATGAATGAAGAGAATGCACAAGGAAAAAGAAAATAAACAAAATGAAAGAAAATTGTATGAATTAAGTTAAAATGATCAGAAAGAGAAAACAAATAAGAATACACCTTAGGGACAGAAAAATATATATATATATGTATATATATTTATAAAATCTGCATTTAGACTCATGGCATTGATTTTAACTTCAGCCAGCTGCAGCATTTCTCTGAAAAACTTTCATGATTCAGTGTGGTATGAGAAGAGTGAAAGATGATAACCTCAAGTAGTGAACACTGATGTCATTTGAGAAAAACCTTTTCTTACTCCTCTGAACAAAATTCAGCCACTGGGCTGTTGTGGTTAAAAAGAAATACTTTCCACGAGAGTTTTTTTGTATAGTGAATTATAAACACTGAAAGAACTAAAGCCAATGTCTCTTATGCAAGGATGTATGATATGTGTTGTTCTACAACTGCTGTTGTGTTTTTAATTTGCTTGGATTGATTCGTCTTTACTTGTTCATTTCCAGTATATATGATTTCTCAAAGAGCTACTGACATCAGCCAGGGGCTAACCAAGAAAGAAGATGCTGTTATCAGTAGGGAAAATAGATTGTATAAAAAGAGCCTTTTACAAAAAGCAAAAATATTATTGAAAAATATATGACCCAAAAGAGCTTACAGATATCGTACAAAGGAGTAAATTTAAGGCCTGAAACAACCATATCCAAATCCATGGTGTGGTAGAATTAAGAGATGATCTTTATGAAGTGAGGACTGACAGAGGATCATGAGATTTAGCAAATAATCCAACTTCTGGACCACAAGAGAAACTCACAGATTTGAAGAACTTATAGCGAAAAATCTCAAGATGAAGGATGATAGAAGGTTTTAGTTCCTGTCTGCTTTTTGTGAACACTTGAAGAGTGTCAAGGGCACTGTTCCCAATACAGTGAAACGTGCCATATGTTAGCACTCCCTAAATGTGTTAAGATATTCACCTCTGGCATGGAACATCTTGGGACAATGGAAAGTGTTATAATATCAACTCGAGTAAAGAGGATTTTCATTTTACCATCTGCATTTAAACTGTAGTAGTGCTTAAGACTTGCAAAGAAAAGGAATAGCAACGACATGTATGGTCCAGAAACAGCACAGGACCCCGTGGGACACCATGGCTTCAGCAATGTCCTTATACGATTACAGTCCAACAGGAATGGTCAAAATGTCATCAAAATAGGCTTTGTGCCATATATAAAGACAGTAATCCTCAAGTGTCTGGATGTAAAGGGAAAGATGTATTTGCATTTAAGGCCCAAGATTAATTTCAGGCTGTAGTTCACATTATCTGGAAATAAATCTGATATAAGAATTATTGCCCTCAGTATTTAATGCCAGAGTTCACCAATCCCCTCAGAGAGACCATATAACACGTCATGTCCACTCTTGAGAAAATTCCTAGTATATTAAAAAACACTGGCAGTGGGGAAATGTACAGATGTCAACCTCCTGTATTTGCCTGGATGTTAGTCAGTGCTCTCTGAATTAAGGTTAGAAAGTGCTGGCTTCTAAGAAAGAGCAATATCTCACATGCCCACCTGAGCCTTCTCAGAATCTGTCTTTGACTTCTTATTTAGCACTGGAAGTCCTCTGTAGCTTGCCTAATGGAGGCTGACTTGGGACTTCAGCAATCTTCCTTGCTAAGTAAAACCCTTCAGAAGTATTTCCTGTTAAGAGACGGATTGTCTGTTTCAAGGAAACACATTGAAATGGTAGGAGAAGTCCAAGAGCACAGCTTCACTGGTCCACCTGAGCTCAGCTCACCAACTCCTCCACATAGTTCGGCAGTTTGACCCAGCAAAATCTCATCCCAAACTCTTTCTTCAACAATACTCACCCTTCCTTTTCCTGCTTCCCTCTGGTGACGTTCTCGCAACATCTGGATCTGTTCTTAGGTAAGGACAGGAAAAGAGTGGAGGGAAGCTGCTGTTATTAGCCTTACACATCAGTGCCACGGAAGATCACAAAGAGTTTTCCTATATTTTTACATTGTGAGTCTGCATTTTCACTGTTTTCTGTCTCTTCAAGTTCCTGCAGAACCCCGCAGTTGCAAATATGCTCACAGTAAACTAAGCTTTTCCATCAGACATAGAACCTTGAAACATATAAAACTCCCCAAACTCTCAATTTCCCTATAAGCTACAATAATTCTTGCAAAACTTTGTATTTAAAATAACTTTATTTTATATGTATATTTCCCTGCATTATGTAATAGGAAGAGAGATCTGGTATCTAACATGAGGCTGGGGGGGGGGGGGGGGGGGGGGCTGTTCAGTGAGCTACAATAACTCCATATGCCAAAACTTTAAAATAACTCTTTTGTTGTTGTTGTTGCTGTTGCTGTTGCTGTTGTTGTTAATTATTATTATTATTAATAATAATATTTATTATTATTATTTTAATGTAGGACTAAGGCATACGCAATTTTCTCCATAAGAATTTTTAACCTGCTGTCTCCCAAGTTCCTTATAAGCAATGTAAGGATTTAAAAAAATACTCTTGTTTCAAACAGAATTTTAGTCTGATCCCATCATCTTCATTTTGAAATTTTATTTCCCTACATTGACACAAGGTAGGGGTTTGCAATGCTGTTTTTTTTTCATAATGAAATCAAATTAACATATTCCTCGTTAGCATGTTTGGTTATTAGAATTTGCCCCTTATCCTTGTGTTAAAATACACCACATGGAAAATACTTCAACTTTTAACCAGTAATTCATAACTTAGTTTGCTTGGGTAAGCACACTTGCTTACAGTCACAATCACTACCATTGTTTTGGTAATAAAACACTTAAATGCTTATCATTTAATAGCACTTTCCTCACCCATACCTTCTTATACTTCAAATCATTTCTCTGATTCTCTGTTGTCCTGCCTCCTGAATTCAAACTTCAGTTTTCCATTTAAGATTTTTTTCAGTTCAGAAAAAGTTTGTTTCTCAGCTCACCTGTATACATTTTCTTGACATGTGAAACCAGCTGAGTGACTGGAGAGGTTATTATGAAGACACTATGTGGATGAGACTTGAAGGAAGGGCCAAAAGAGATATTTATGTCCCCCAAGCCCAAAAGAGATGGAGGAGGCTGACAAAGAGGAACAGCAACCTGCTGAGAAAAGTGAAGGCAAACATTTCCCAGGGAAGAGGGTAGCAGTGAGAGGAAGCTGTTTTCTGAAAGAGGCTTTTAGCAGTGGGCTTTACTGCCCTAGATGCACTCTTAGTGTCTGTATTATTTCCTCCTCCTGTGTATGTCTTCTCCAAGCTGTCCTCTTACTCCCTGCTCCCCGAGTGGTCACATTCACCTCTTTTTCTTTATTATTATTTTTTTTTCAGCAAATACTGTTCATTAAAAAAAAAAAAAAAGAAAAAGAAAAAAAGAAAATATGTATATATATTTATAAAATATTGCAATGTATCAGTAAAATATTCCCAGACCAAAGCTGACTCACTATGGCCAGATGCAGCCAGCCTGGCTTCCACCTTGGCTCCTGGGTTTAATTTCCCCTTGGCCAAGTGCCTTTGAAGCTCTGAGTCAGTTAACAACAAAACATGGGGAGAAGAGATGCACACTGACGGAAGCCTGGCTGAGCTTGGACAAGCTGTAGTTTTATTACTGTCTTCCAACTCCTCCACTCGTCTTGGCTTTTCCTTGCCATTTGGTTAGCTTTTTGTTGTGTCATCTTTCTGTACACTTTGGTTCCTCTCTGCTGGCACAAAATGCTCTGCTGCCATAGCTGAAAATGCTGAGCTGGCCTCAGGGGTCTTGTGAAGAATGTTGCTCCGTTGCTCCATACAATTTAGCTCAGTGTTATTGCTTGTAAAATAATCCTCTTTTAAATACAACCACCCTACAACCACTTTACTGCCTCCCATGGCAATGAATTCCACATGCTCCTTAAGGACTGTATACTTTGTTTTATTTATCAGCCATCGTATTCTTTGTGCAGTTGTTCTGGAACAGCCAAACAGGGGGAGAGAGACATTTATTTTAACATTTTAATATAACTTCCATATTCTTAACCCCTGTAATTAGCTACCTTTTATCAAAGATAAGGAATTCTATCAAG
This sequence comes from Anser cygnoides, assembly GCF_040182565.1. Lineage (NCBI taxonomy): Eukaryota > Metazoa > Chordata > Aves > Anseriformes > Anatidae > Anser > Anser cygnoides. The sequence continues at coordinate 104,812,606 of NC_089875.1, forward strand.
CTATTCCTAATACTATTTTAAAATTAACCAATAGCCCTAACATAATTAACAAAATGTTTTCTACAGCCCCTCTAATACTTTCCATGTTACATCAAATATTTTATGTTTATGTAGTTATGTTAGCTGCATTCACTGATTAAATCATGATTTTGCATTTTACTTTATTAACAGATTTAAATTACTGACTTATTTTAAATAATCCAAGTATTTCTTTTGAGAATGATGCATTTGAATTGGTAGGGAGTGAAACTAATATATGGCTCATTGATCTCTAAAATATGTGGCTTAGTAACTTCCCCATTGTATTTCAGTTGTCTAATGTAAATATGAAAACACTGTAATTATTTATTTATTTGTTTGTTTATTTATTTATTTATTTTTCTGCGGGATTTGTTCCACCAAGAATTTCAGAACAGTTCTTTTTTTCTACCAGGAAATCCACCTTGACCTACGTTGCCAAGATCCCTGCTGAGACAATTTGAATAAATTACTTTAACAGCTTGAGTTTTCATGAAAAACAAACAAACAAAACAACAACAACAACAACAACAAACATACCTTATAATTTGACAATATGCATTTACAGTTGTTTACTTATTTATTTATACTTACTCCCATCAAGCCTGGGCTCTTCTTCATCTCTTCATCTCCCTGACTTTAACACAACTCCTTTTGAGCAGGAAAAGAAGAAAAGAAAAAAAAAAAAAAAAGAAGAAGAAAAGAAGCTTAGGAGACAACTGGAGCTGTAACCCTCTGGTGAATGAGTGCCAGAAATGTCTGCCTTGGCATGAGGGCAGACACCACACCATGTAGCCATAATCAGCAACAAGCCAGCCTGAATAGTGGAAGGTGGCAGGGGCAGTAGAAAGATCAGAAGGATGTATGCATACCTGATGACACCAAGAGGAGGTCATGATTCTCCTCACCATGTCAGAAAAACACATCCCAAAATATTAGTGTTTGAGAAGTGCTTTGCCAGGGCTCAGTCTTGGAACAGATCTATGTGAGGGAGAGATCCACAAAAAAAGGATCTAAACAATCATGCATGAAAAGCAGATTTCTCTCTTTAAATACACCCATATGAGGCAAGTAAAACCTCAGATTTCTGACCATTAACTTCATAATCTGTTGCTCTTTCTACAGACAAGTTTGCATGTTTGTTCTACTTCAATTCTCAATGCTGTTTAGTGTTGATCTTTTAAAGATTACCTTAGGCTCAATACTAAATTACAGTCCTTTCAGAGGAAGAAAATCATACATCTCTGTACCACACTGTGCAACTTCAATTATAGGAATAACAACAAAAAGCAATAGACAGCTCACAGACATCCAGAATACATTTTTTCCTATTAAAAACACATTAGAAATATTAATTCCCCACATTCTCAGTTTGGTTTCCAATGAAAAGTACAGTTGATTGAAATGTTAATGAGGGAAAAAGGATAAGAGCAAGGAAAAGATGCTATGCATCTACAAAGATGGGTTTGCAAAGACACAGAAAAAGCTAATTATTAGAATGTCTGTCATCAGACATTATCATGTCTGTCATCTGTTAGTACCAGAAATGCTGTGTGGTGACCTCCTCATGTATACTAGAAACTGCTCATTTGCCTGTAAAGAACTCATTTTAATTTCGAAAAAATGAGTAAACTGCTTTGAGTATTTTTAATTTATTTTTTTTCTTCTTCTTCTTGAATTTTTCAATATTAAAAAATGAGCTTTTTTGTATTTATTTATTTAAAAACATCACTGATTATAGGCTGTGGAGATTCTCTGCTAATCTAAAATGTAAATACAAGTCATACAGTCACACTAACTTTCTTATGGCTGGAATTTCATACCTGGCTAGAGTCTTTTGGTACTAATGTGGTGCTAACAGAGCTTTTCTTCATTGCTCTATTTGTAGGGCTGGGGACCTGATAATGATACTGCTAATTGTCCTAGTGACAGCCTAACCCAGCAGCAAACCCTGCCATTTCCTGTTAATTCACATCCTCATTCTCCAGACATCTATAACAGTGTTCATCTTTGCTGGCAACGCAACCACACAAAGATCCAGCTTTTTTTTTTTTTTTTTTTTTTTTTTTTTTTGTAATTTCAGTGGGAAATACAGCAACAGGGGCTTTAACTCTGTTTACGAGGGTAATGGTCTATAGGCTAGCGGTGTAATTTAGCAGAAGACAAAGTTAAATGTAGCAAGTATGAAATTACTGAATGGCAGCTTTATTCAAATTCTTCAGAAGGACAGTTGGAAGTCTTATTACTTGAAAACAAAATGAAACACAATATGCCTACTGTATACCTTTGCTAAGAGGGAATAAAGAGTTTAAATAGAAGTTTAATCAAATAAATAAATTAAAAAAAAAAAAAGCTCCACCCCTACTAATAATTCTTAGATGTGAAATACTTCATGTGTTTTGTCAAAGGATTAACATTTTTCTGGAAAGCTTAATCTTGCAAGGATACATTTCTGTGTGGCTCATGTCTTTATACTTAGCAAACATTCATAAGAAAAAAAAATCATCCAAGGACACACTAAAATCAGCCAAGAAACTTGTTGACTTCAAATTGTTGGATCAAAACCGAGTATATAAGGGTTCTGTGTGATTATCTGATAGAGTTGCATTCCACTTTGTATTAAGTAATATGATTTATCTATTGCATTTAATAGTGAATAATGGCCACTTCTGCAATCTACTGGGATCCTATAATATTGAATTAGTTAGCAGGGAGGTGTGAAGCTAATAAAAGCAGAGATTTCAAGTCTTAGCTCTGGACGTGGATATACAGCTTATTTTTTTCTAGAAGTTTCCCTATAAGGGCTGTTAACAACCACTTCTGAGATAGAGCACAACCACAGCTTCTCTCCATCACCCTGTGCCACCACTACACAGTGAAAGACGAAATGTGAGGTGTTTGTCCAGGTGCAACTTCAGAAAAACTTTAAAGAGCATAGATGTAATGAAAGATGTAACGTTGAAACATATAAATTCATCTAAAAATAAGAAAATGTGCAAATGTGAGAAAAAGGCAAATGAAAGTTGATTTGTACATGGACAGCATTAAGTAAGGCTGATGCTAAGCCTCATTTGAGGGATTTATTAACATGTTTGTTTGCTTGTATTGTGTCTTTCATGTCAGCTAATCATATCCTCATGTTTGCAGAGGTGGAATTTCTTATAATTAGTGGAAAATATAACAGCTTTATATAAAAGAAGCTTGCAATAAAAGCTATTTGACATTCCCATGCAGGTTACAAGCCTGATAACATTATATGGAAACAACCTAAGCCAGAATAAATAAATAAATAAATAAATAGACAGATAAATAAATACATGAATGAATAAAAAGGAAGAAGAAAAACTGAAAACTTCTTATCTTGGTAGTTAGGTACCTTCCTATGTTTTTTCGTGAATCATGATTTTATGGCCTTGTTCCAACTGATTCTCCATACACGTTAATTATTGGCAAATCCTAAACATATGTAAGTCATAATCATTCTTTTCAATCATATTTCATTTTTCGTATTCAATGGCTGTATATTAAAGAAAAAGAAGAAAAGAAGTATCTGAGGACCATACAAACAAGGTTGCACTAGGTCTCACAGGAGACCCTGGTGTACATCAGCCTTACAAGAAAACATTGTATCCTTTAGAAAATGTGAGCAACTTATTTTGGGACAGACTTTTATTAAACACCAAAAGGTGCACGGAGGTGTGGTGTTTAGACCTGTGTTCTTGTATATATATTCAGTCTTTATTCTTACAGGACCTCAGTTTCCTATTTGCAAATGAGAAATATTGCAAATCTTGCAACCATAATTTGAAACTTAATTAAGGTCAGTTCTGAGAGGACACTGTGATAGAAGTGTAACAATCTATGCAGCCAGACTTGTAAGGTGACAGACAGAGGTATTCAATGCCTTGTAGGAAGCATTCATCACTTTTCAAGAGAAGGGCTTTGGGGTCTTTGTCTTTCCCTGCTTTTCCCTCGAGCAAATAGCCTCCTAAAGCCCCCAGCCAATCTCTGCCTTCTCCCTTCAGGCTATTCAAATCCATCTTGGAGCAGCAGATGCATCTCAGGCATCTGGCTAAAAGTGGAAAATTATTTCCTCCAGTGGAAGCCTATGACAGTGTGGAGACGACATGACTTGTCATCACATGGGCAGGACAGGAATGACAATCCCATTGGTACAATGGAGATGCTGAATCTGTGACTTACCACAGCCTCTGCCCCGAGCACCACTGGTGCAGAATTAGCTCCAAGTGACTAAGACAGGGTATGTTGTACTCCATAACTCCAGACACTTCCTGATGCACAGTTATTGCTAATGGTCTCCTAGGGAGGCAGTGTTTGACATGACTTTTTAACAATGTGAAGTCACAGCTGATGTCTAGAGCAAGCAACAAATTTTCTGAGGTAGTTATATAAAATTTTTAAATTTAAAATGTCACAAAATAACATACGCACACATATACAGACACAACATGGAAAAGCAGTGAAAGGCACTGTGCTTAAAACAATCTACCCTTTAAAATATGGAATGTTTTCCACCTGGAAGATAAGTGTACTTGGCCTTTTTGTAACAAGGCCATTTCTTCTTTCCATCAGTGAAAATAGCGCTAATTATATTTTCTTGCTTTTCCCAGTAGCGAAACTCTATGAATAGATATATGAAAATAGACGACTATAACAGACAAATGGAGAAGTCACACTCAAAACCCCATTCACTCCACTAATTGTAGATGATTATTATAAAAATGTGTTGGTGCTTACTGTGACCTGCAAACGGGAAAATAATGAATCAATCAAGATTGCAATTATATTCTGAATGTCCCTAATAACCAGAATAAGATGGGCATTCGGCAGATAATTAACTTAAAACATACAAATTTGTGTTGTTTTTAGACAGATCCTTCAGAAATGTTCCATCCTATAGATGATCACTCCTGTGTGAGCATCTCCCAAGCATTTCTCCAGTAATGTAATAACATCCCACAGAAGTATGAAGTCAGTGAACAGATTTTCCAAACACCTCCCCAAAGCAAAGAAGTTAGTGTTGGCTTGCTTCTTGGAGCATGTCCTCTTCCCAGAAGCCAGACAAGAAGTAACCACCTGTGAACAGGTATTTACCCTGCACAATAAAGAACAAGTAGTTGTACAAAATGACCAGTAATGACTGAGAGAATGCCAATAATCCTCCTCATAATCCTCGTGAAGACCCTTAAATTAAATTTAAACCTGGTCTCCTCAGTGAAATACTGAATTGATGGGTGTCAAAATTTTGCCACTAAACACCAAACTTGTTCTTCTATCAATGTACCAGTCTCTTTTGCAAAATAGTCCTGAATCACTGACTATTGTCAACTAACTGCACATTCTTGGTGACTTTTACTTTTTTTACTTTTTACTTTTACTTGATTTTAAATTAGAAAAGATTTACATTATCATACACATTTTTTTTTTCAATTATTACTCTTATGTTTCCACTGAAGATCTGTATTCGGCTATGCTGTGTTAAGTTGTAGTTAGGTTCTCCCACCTCATTTCTCATTTTTATTTCCTTTGAACACTTCTATCTCTTCACATCCTTCCTCTGCTTTCAAAAAACAATGGAAAAAAAAAGAAAAAAAATACACTGTAAGTTGGCTAATTTTCCTTTCCAAAAGGTGATGGAATTCTGAAAAGTTAGATATTGTCAGTTGCTGCCTTATTTCTTTCTTCATTCCATATCCTCTCTCTGTTTTTTTTTGTTTGTTTGTTTTGGTTTGGTTTGTTGTTTTTTTTTTGAGAGAGAGAAATTCAACACTAAAAACAAAACAAAACAAAACAAAGCAAAACCATACAAATGATAAAATGACCGTCTCTAAAATGGCAGCAATGTTTCATACGAATAGAGTCAATATGAAAAGGAAATAAAGTACTTTAAGAACATTTCCTCAAAAGTGTTTTAAAAAAGGAACAAGTGCTTTGATTTTTTTTTTTTATAAAATGATTTACATGCCATTGTTCAAATTATTGAAAATGAACAACTGTGAATAATTTATGTTCTATATCACTGGAAACAATTAAAAATGACCCATTAGACAAGAGACAAAGAGTTACTTTATTACGGGTAAATAGATAAATAAAAGACACAAAAACATAGCTGTGGACTTGTAAATAAACTCTTGTTCATTTTGCACTTTTGTTTTGTTTGTACACATACCATGCATGGAGATGAACTAAGTTTTTAAAACTATCCTCTTTTTAGGGATCATATGATGAATTCATCCTGAAACTCATCTGTGTGTAGGTTGAACAAATGACATAGTTCCTTCTGCAGTGTGCAGCTATGAGCTCTGGCAGCTTCTCTGGACAAGATGGGTCATGTCCATTCTCATTCAGATGGAAAGAATTCCTATAATATCTGAATTCTAGTTTTGCTTGTCTGCTTTGAAGGTAACAGAGAAAGGGTAGAGTTTTCCACCATCCATATACATTTTACAGGTAGGTAGGCACAGCAAGTGAGACTTGTCTTTACTGACTTTACTGTTTACAGTGAATTTCACCTTTTACTGATGATATCTTAGTGATGATGTTTAGGGGAGTATTCTAAACAACTTTTATACTCAAGATAGAGAATGACTTACTAGGCACAAGTCATCCAATATATTTTACCTGTTTACACATATATGTATTTTACATATTTAGCACACAAATTTTAATGTAAGACATAATATCCCAGAAGAATCTACTTCTTTTTACTGACTACTAAAACCTCTAAGTGACTACCCAGGTAAAGACATTTATACAACGAATTTCAAAAAAAAAAAAGTAAAGAATTCTCAGAATTCAAGCACTTTCTTTTAAAACATTATTTTATATCTTTACCTAATTCATCCCTTTCCAGTGAAGGACTATTCTTGCTAGTATATTCTAAGATGTTTTGTGAAGCTTAATTATAGATGATAGAAGTTTAATCAATCCCATTAAGACACTATTTCATACTCAGATTGGCTCGTGTTAGGATTTTCCTTGTAAGACCTAAACTAAATAAAATATTCACATATTTTCCACACTCCTGATTCTCTTGGTCTAGTTTACATGGTTCCTTCTTTGAAAGTGTTTAGAGCTTTCAGGTCTTTGTGAAACAAGAGACCCAGAATACTAAAAGAAAGTAGTCAGACAGCTTTTCCTTTTTTTGTCATTGTAATTTAAAACTGCATTAAAACAACTATTTAAAACTTCTTCAGAATGTGAGAATGATGTGTCAGGACTTCAGGAAAGCAAGTCAAGATTTTTGAGTCAATTTAGAGTACTGTGGCAAGAGTCAATGTGCTGCTGGATCTGTCAATTAGATGAGACATAAAGCTGATATCCTGGTTTCTTCTGGCCGTTTAAGACTCCTGTGCCTGTTTTCCAAAAGTGAAAATGATAACGGCAGTTTTTTTGTTATGCCCAAGTAAAACAATACCATTCTGGTACAGTATACATCTGAAACATCTAAAGTGATTATCACAGTAAGGAAAATTAGGGAACATGACTTCTGTAGGTCTTGAAGAGGTCTTATATCTTAACAGCAGCAGGAAGAAGATTAAAGTATGGTAAATGTAGGTAAGTTGTTTCTTTGAATGCTAACAGTTATGTGTACATTTGTCTTTCTGCAACCAATACACACACTGTTCAAACAACCCTCTGCCACCTTCTATTATTGCATATAGTGCTGTCTGAGCTGCACACAAGGGGTGGTTTCTTCAGTGGAAAAGCATGATTATATGGTAGCTTTTTTTGTTGTTGTTGTTTAATACTTAGTGGAATTAATATATTTATGAACCTCAACTCTTTTTATTTGCTGAAGTCATCACTTTTTTTGAGAAAAAAAAAAGATTTTTAGACTAAGAATTATTGTTCTTACAATGAATCATTATTTTGGGTTTAGGATTATAACATACTCTGAAGAACTGTCAAGTACATGATAATTGTGAGTGGTGAGTTAAGTCCTTCTGTATTTAACCCTTCAGTAGTAATTTGCTGTAGCTGTAATGGAGTAAGACTAGTGGCACTGTAAGTGTTGTATACCAATGTAATATCTTGTGTTAGACCAGCTAATACTAAGACAGACGTCCTGGCACAACTCTGAGAACTGATAATGTGAACATTTAATTAACTCCTGATAGTCCATGTAGTTTGTACAGCTACATTGGCTGCAACATTTTCATTGCCTGTTTTACAGCATATTTTAGGGATCTCTTTCCAATAATGGTACTGGCCAGAATAACCATTGTGCATTATACATTATACTACAATGTCTATTTGAAATAGTTTGTTGCAATTTCCTCTGTGTACAATCTATTTCAGATTATAGGTGGGTTTGTGTATGTGTGTGTGTTTGTTTGTAATTTTTTTAATCACTTGCTGAATTCTGTGAAGTTGACAATTATCCCAGAATAAAATAATTTCTATTCTAAAATACAGTGACCATGAAAAAAAAGGTATTCCAAAGTAACTCCTGAAGACTAATTCACTCCATTAGAATTATCTTAATACATTTTCTTAACAAATTCAGAGACAGCAGCAATGAGTTCCAAACATTATACCAAAATGTGTTAAATATATTTTATAGCATTTCTGTCTCTATATTTTTTAAACTTATTTACAAATGAAACATAAGACTTGGTACTTGTCCTGGGATTTCTTCCTTTGGGCTAAGAACTTGTTATTAAATATTTCATGACATTTCACAAGTGTTAGTGTTAAAACCAATGTTTTGGCCAAATTCCAATCCATGTAAATATATTCTGCTTCTGAAGTTTCAATTTTATGCCATCCATTTTTCTTCATTACTTCAAAATACTGGGCTTTGCTTCTATGTATTGTTATACAGCTAATGTTATTTGTCCTGGATACTAGTGGGGGTGGTGGTTTTAATAAATACAACCTGTCTCAAAAGAGTAATGTAGAGATTAACTATTAGAATGCCACTTTAAAGTCACCAGATGAAAGATGTAATTGTACTTCAAAATATTATCAGTTACTACATTGTTCTCCATCATACATTTTCTAGTTAATCACAGGCTATAAAAATATATTTCTTTCTTGATGAAGTATGTCTCTTTCTTACGTTATATAATACAAAGTATATCTCTTGCCTAAAATATTCCAAAAAAATGTGACAGCAATAAGAATGGGAGAGAAAAGGATCAATATCAATCAGAATTAACAGCTTTTCTAGCAGAAACATTTTAATGTAGAATCAGAACTGCTATCAGTCATGCTGGTGATTGTAGATTGCATTGTGGCTGACTCTTTTACTGTTTCTTGAGGATTTCTGGACTAACACCTACAGGAAAAAAGAATCTTCCCCATGGATATAGGAATGTTCAAAACTGAAAAGTTAGATTCTTTCATCATACATGGAGAACTGGTAATAACAGATGTGGAGAAAGCAGAGGTACTTAACAACTTCTTTGCCTCAGTCTTCACTAGTGGTCAGGCTTCCCACATTTCTCGAGTCCCCGAACCTCTAGGCAGGGGTTTGGGGAGCAGAGTCCCTCCCACTGTAAACAAAAAGCAAGTTCGGGACCTCCTGGTGCAACTTAACGAATACAGGTCTATGGGCCCTGATGACATGCATCCCAGAGTCCTGGGGGAGTTGGCTGATTTAGTCATCAAACCACTCTCCATCATATTTGAAAACTTATGTCAGTCAGGTGAAATCCCCGGTGACTAGAAAAAGGAAAACATCACTCCAATTTTTAAAAAAGGTAGCAAGGAAAACCCAGGGAACTACACACTGGTAAGACTCACCTCTCTGCATGGCAAGATCATGGAATAAATCCCCCTGGAAGCAATATTAAGGCACATACAAGACAAGGAGGTGATCTGGGACAGCCAACATGGCTTCACGAAGGGCAAGTCATGCCTAATCAATCTGGTGGCCTTCTATGATAGAGTGACTGCATCAGTTGACAAGGGAAGACCGACTGATGTCATCCACTTGGACTTCTGTAAGGCTTTTGACGTGATCCCACAATACATTCTAATCTCTAAATTGGAAAGATACGGATTTGAAGGGTGGACCATCTGGTGCATAAAGAATAAGCTCGATGGCCACACCCAGAGAGTAGTGATCAATGGCTGTATGTCCAGGTGGAGGCTGGTAATAAGCAGTGTCCCTCAGGGGTCTGTCTTGGGACCAGCAATTTTCAGTATCTTCACCAATAACATAGATGATAGGTTTGAGTGTGCCCTCGGCAAGTTTTCAGATGACGCCAAGCTGAGTGATGCAGTCGATACCAAAGAAGGAAGAGATGCCATTCAAAGGGCCCTGGACAGGCTGAAGAAGTGGGCCCATGTGAACTGCATGACGTTCAGTAAGTCCAAGTGCAAGGTGCTGCACCTGGGTTGGGGCAGTCCCAGACAGGAGCACAGACTGGGAGAAGAACTCATTGAGAGCAGCCCTGCAGAGAAGGACTTGGGGGTTCTAGTGGACAGAAGGCTCAACATGAGCCAGCAGTGTGCACTTGCAGGGCATCCTGGGCTGCATCAACAGAGGCATGATCAACAGGTTGAGGGAGGATATTGTCTCCCTCTGCTCTGCCCTTGCAAGGCCACACCTGGAGTAATGCATCCAGTCTGGGACTCCCAGCACAAGGAAGATGTGGACCTGTTAGATCGAGTCTAAAGAAGGGTTACAAAGATGATCAGAGGGTTGGAGCACCTCTCCTATGAAGAAAGGCTGAGATAGCTGGGGCTGTTCAGCCTGGAGAAGAGAAGGCTCCAAAGAGATCTCATTGAGGCCTTTCAATAATTAAAGGGGTGTTATAGAAAGGATGGAGAAGGACTCTTTACTCAGGTAGATAATGATAGGACAGTGAGGAATAGTCTTAAAATAAAAGAGGATAGATTTAGACTAGACATTAGGAGGAAATTCTTCACTGTAAGGGTAGTGAGGCATGGGCACAGGTTGTTCAGGGAAGCTGTGGATGCCCCATCCCTGGAAGTGTTCAAGGCCAGGCTGGATGGGGCCTTGACCACCCTGATCTAGTGGGTGGCATCCCTGTCTATGGCAGGAGGGTTGGAGCTAGATGATCTTTAAGGTCTCTTCCAACCCAAGACATTCTATGATTGTATGATTTTATAATATTTCTGTTTCACCTGAGAAAGAAGAAATGGACTGGCTTGAGCCTTTGCAAATCACAAAGTTTTTCTGCAGAGCTGGACAAGAGTTTCATCAATAGATAATTTCAAATTAGTCTAACAGCTTCCAAATTAGTTTTCTAAAAAATTTCATCATCCATGGCTTCTTTTTTTTTTTAATTATTTTTAATTGTTATTGATCAATGTAGTAGCTGCAATGAACTTTGGAACAGGGTTTTTGGGTTTAAACTCACTTCTCAAAAAACTAGCAGTTGTACAATACATTATCACTGATAATCACCTCACTGGAATATAAGAACCAAAGGTGAAATTTCATCTCTTATAGAATAATAGATATTTAGTTATCATTTAATTCTGTTTTTGATGCATGGGCCTTCTTTGCACAACAATGAAATTTACCTTTAACCAGGAAAGAGACTAAATGACTCCTTAGAGAGCCTTTGCAGAGCATAGTTAACACAAGCTAGCCAGAGAGGGAGGAAATGTGCACTCTGGTGATCAGCACTGTATCTCTTCTGAAAAGAAGATGTCAGTCACCAAATCTGTCAAGATGGCATCTACCTCAAACACAAAATCCATTAGCAAAAATAAGTTCCAGCTAGCAAATAATGACTTTTGTGGGGGAAGGAGGAATTTGTCAGGGGAATTACAATTGTAACTTGTGTTTTCTCTTGTTTTTATCTCTTGTCTATCCTATCCAAGGGCAAGTAAACAGCATCCTCAGGGAGTGATCAGCTGCTAGTGAGCGTTGCCTTAGCAAAGTGGGACCGAGCGAATTACCTCTGCGGTGTTTTCCATTCCAGCAACAGCAGAACAGAAACTCTGAAATCATTCCCTGCCTTTAGTCTCCTCTTGGTTAGTACACGAGCAAAGCTGCAACAAGGAGATTTTAATTCAAGATTAGGAATTTCATGCATTAATGTAATGGTTCTTCAATTTGCTGTTCAAAACACGAGTAAATAGAGAACTGAGGGAAAAACAGACCTTTAAATTAGGTCTCAAGAGGAAGAAAAAAGTAATCCCTGCACATTGCAAATACAGAAGTCTATATTCCATCCATTTTATTTGCTAAACAAAGAGAATGATAGCGTGCACTTCATACACAGCTGACTGAGAGACATCATGACTGACTCTTGAGAGCAAATGCTTTGGGGCTGCACACAGACATCTGATGAGTGATAAGGTTTTCTCCTTAACTCTGGTACTGTTGAGCTTCATGAACTTCGCAATAGTATCCCTGAGGTTCGTTTAGGGCTGGAGGCAATTAGAGCATTCTCTCCCTAACCTGCCACCCCACCCCACCCCCCAAAAAAAAGTTTGCATTAACTGTGCGGATAGCAATAAGGATGTCTCCACTAACCCTGGTCATTTTCTACTTACAGCTCAAGAGCAGACAGAGAATAGAAGAAATTTGAACTGCAATTCAGAGCAACATGAAACCTGCTGCTTTCACTTTGAGTTTTCTCCAAGCAAAAGAATGAGAAAATTGCAGCAAATCCAGGCAGTTTACTTGTAGCAGTTCAAATGTCATTACCCCTGAATATCCACATTGCAATCCTGTTTGCTTTTTTTGTTTCTTTTGTTTGTTTGTTTGTGGTTTTCTTGTTCCTCTTTTTTATGCCTCAATTTTTCATCATTGCTTTTAATTTCCTGGCTTCATCATGACTTTCTGACAAACCTTCTGTTCCTGCAAGGTGCACAAACATGCATATTCAAGGACTGAGCAAGAAGGAGGCAAGTGGCTGTCAGAAGTATGCTAATTGCTCTACTTAATGTATGCACTATCTGCTTTCACATTAAAAGCATACTGCCAATCATTTAAATTCAGGTAATCAGTAGGATTGTGAGAAAAAATAAATAAATAAATAAATAAAACATCTGGCAAGGTAGTCTGTTGATTATTTTTTTTTATTTTTTTTTTTTTTATTATTGAGTATTTTTCAAAACAAGATGAAGAAAGGCAAACCCTTCATGGCCACAAGCTTAGGAAAATATAAATTATAAAATTATAAAATTATAAAATTTGATGGCAAAATCCACGTGAAGAAAAGATTAAACACTTCAAAGCACCAATTCGGTTCTGAGCTCACAGCCTTTTCCTTTTCCTGGCTGCTGGTCCTATTCAGCTAAAACATCTATGTCACACATATATATCAGTGCCAGCAACTCTGGGGCTGGGTTTTCCCCCACCCTCAGTGAACAAATGGCAATGAGTTTGTCACCTCTCCCTAATGGGGAAAAAAAAGAGTCACTGACTTACCATGGTTTGGGTCAATGGTGAATTGCTTACCACAGCTCTGTTAATTATTCTGCTCACATTTATAGACTTAACGAATATAAAAAATATAATTTTCTTGACAAACAAATCTGAATAAGATCAGTTACTGATTCTGTCTCCCTCTCCTTTCACCCCACCCCCCCACCTCGTATGTACATATATATGCATGTTTATATCTAAATAATTGCCCTGAAGAAGGTTTCTTAAATACAGAGTTAAAAGCTTGAAAGACGTAAATGAAAATCAGTCAAAACTTTTTATTCAAGAATTTTAACTTTGATGAGGACCTTGACAGCTCCTTTCAAAAAATGAATTTTAAAAAACAATTATTTAAAGGAAACGATGTCTTCCTTTTAGGGAAGGCGGCACAAACATTTAAGTATTTTCTTTAAGGTTTTGTAATTGCATATTTTAATTATAACCAATTTCAATTTACATCTACTAAATAATTTCTCAAACTCTCTAAAATAGATTTTCTTCTTTGCAGATATAATATATTTAGGTATATTAGGATTACATTTATCTAGAACTGCAGGAGACAGAAGGGAGAGAAAGGAGAATTTTGGAGAGGAAGAAGTACTAAAATGTGCCCTTTAAAATCAAATACTAAGCATGAATTTATCTTGATCCAGACTCTATCTTGATCCTCATCCTTAAATTTCATTTATATCCACTCTTCCAAGATAATCATGCAGTAAGATAAGATCTTTTTTACCCACTGTAGAACAATTGACATAACAAACCATAGTGGGAAATGCTAAAAATAGCTACTAGCCAAAAATATACTTGGTGTGTGTTTTTTTCTTTCTTTCTTTTCTTGCTAACACATACACTTTCCAATTTATTTCTGCTTATTTCATTGTTGTTTTTAAACAGCACTGATATAAAACTGTTTTCTTGGCCTTGCTTTACGTATACGCATGTACAAAACCACATACATGTATATTTTGTAAATAAAACAGTGCTTGTGTCTCATAATCGTCATCACATCCCTACAATAATTATTCATACAGAAAGAAAATAATTGTGATTAAAAAAAAAAAAAAGATCCCGTAGTAGTCAATCTGAAGGGTTCATTTGCTTGTTAAAAAAAAAAAAAAAAAAAAAAGATTAAAACAAATATTACCATTGTGATAGCCTCTTTATATCTGTAAATGCCAGCACTGGGCTTAGTAATAGGGTACGCCAGGATCATATAGGTTTTGTGTAAACCTGTTGTGGAAGAAGGGGTGTCCAATGGCATTTAGTAGAAAGAGCATCCTAAATATGCAGCTGCCTTCAGAATCAGGGTGGGACTTGACTGTCAGTATGCATGAGAAAAATTTCATACATGGCCAAAGCCATAACTCCTTTTGGCCACAGAATGAAAATGAGTGGGACTTTATGCTCTGATAAAGAAAAATCTGGTACCTTCTATCAGCCCTATGGAGTAAGATGTCCCTTCTGCATTGCAGTCTTACCAGCATTTTGGAAGGACACCAAATATAACTTGTCTGGAAGGCGCATAAAAGTCTAAAGAGTTTGTCAAAGCATCATAGATCCAACGCATGCCATTGCAGAGCCATGGTTCTGGAATAACTGACTGGATAATGAATTTGTTGTTTTAATACCCTACTGAGAGACACAGACTAACCTCTCTGCCCATAGAAAGACAGTGAAAAAACACAGCGCTGAACACAGCCCAGCGTGAGTGCTCCAAGGTGTTGGCTACCTCCAAAGGACCATGGTGTTGATTTTTGCTTCTGCTGGCTCTGCCAGCTCAAGGTGCACCCCATGCTGCCCACTCATGTCTGTTTCCAGACCCAAACAAACATAGCTGATCATTTGTAAGGTGACTGTTATAGCCAGTGTAAGAATAGAAAAGCATCCAGCAGGTTTTGGGGTGCTCTGAAGTGGCTTTCCTCTGATTTATGCAGATTGCTTCTTTCACTGCCCTTCCTCTGACAGATGAGCACTTTTAAAACCAAACAAACACACAGTGTGTCCAAGTATGTCATCGAATGACCTCCTGCTACCATTATTGATGAGTTACACCTGTTTGCCAACAAATACACTCCTTATCACTGTCATGTGAGTAATCAGGTAAATGCTTGAGTAAACAAGTCTGCCCAGGGGCTGGCCCTGGCAGCTATCTCAGCCGGATGCAGCTGAAGACCCTCTACAGCTAACGTGGAGGGAAGGCCCTCTGGAGAATTAAAGTGGCAGAGTTCATCACCGGTGGTTTTACCGCATTTCCAAAGGGCTAGTGTGATAACTAAACTAAATTTTGAAATTGAACTTTACAGATCACAGTTATCTGTAAGTCAGATGCTGTCACAGGACAAAATAAGAGTCATTTCCACCCTGAAATTCGTGGAAACCAGAGCATTGCTGTCCCTTTGGCTAGCTGGGGCAGGCAGACTGACTTCAGAAGTCACCATGAGGCCAATGCAAGAAGATGGACTCCTACCATTCCTCCCTTCTGACAGACCTTAGATTAAGGGTCATTTTTGCCAAAGGATGCACTGGGTTGCCCTCGAGCCTGGTCTATGAGTACCCTGTGCTGGCAGAGCTGGCATCAGAGCAAAGATAAGTTAGACCATCTCTTTTCATAGGAAGAAGATATCTCCTCACCTGATAGTCATACAGTGGTGAGACTACCTCAGAAACAAGAGCTTAACAGCTCTCAGGGGACTGACTCCCTTGAAACATTTTGACTGGAAGCAGGAGTGAATGACTGTCTAGGTAGTGTCCAAACTGGGGAGCTAACCAATACTCGCATGTAGATGGTGAGTGTTTATCATGGATGCACAGAATACAGAACGCTCTTGAGGGCCCAGCTGAGATAAGAGGGGAGTCAGGATTTGGAAGGAATCCAAGGAAACACACTCAGAATGAGGATGAGCAAGGAAAAGGATGGAGACAGAGTACTGGCCTCTTTCCCCACCCGCCCCAATGCACATCAAGAATACACAAAGGAGCAATCTCTGTCATCACAGGCACTTTGTGCAGTCCTTTTCCAAATATTCCAAGAGGAAGTATGGCTCTGCCCTGCCCCTGCTCTTAGCCCCTGTCTAAATAGCACCATTTAACATAGGATAAGCAGAGTCAAGGTTGCTCTTTTTTTTTTTTTCTTTTCTTTTTTTTTTCTCTCTCTCTCTTTGCAAATTATTGCTGAGTTCACTACTGAAATTGATAGAGTGAAGTGTTTGTTCTGCTTACCTGCTCAAAGGACAGGTAAAATATTATCTGAAGTTCATGCCACAAATATATTTTGTTCTTATCTTTAGTAAACATTTAGTAACAGTGAAGCTCTCATTATCAACAAGAGCTGTGTACCCAAATCCCTTCCCTCCCACCCCGATGTCTTTTACTCCAGAGCTGATAAAACGCTTTCAATTACAGAGCTCTACTCACAGAAAGACATATACACATGAAAAACCTGTGTGTTAATTGTCTGCTGGAGACTCTGTACATTATATTGCATTAGAGGGCTCATAATAAAAATTGGTATGAATGATTGGCATACCAGCATGAGAATAGCTTTAAACCTAGTGTGCATTATTGCAGCATCTGCTGCTGCTGCTATAAATAAATGTTTCTAAACAATTCCTTATTCTGAACCTCTAATTTCAGGAATATAACCTGGGTGTAAAAAAATCCCTTTTATCTGACATTTAGAAAACTACTAAATTTGAATATAAATGTTTTTACTGAGAATACACACAGATATATGTTTAAAATCTTTATTTGTAAATGCATAGGCACACATCTGTCTATCTATCAGCAAATATGGGTCTTACTGTCTTCAGAAACTTTTTCTAAAATTGGAGAAAAGTGTCTTGATTTTCTAAGTAACATTTTTAATAGGAAAATTCAGTACTGGAGATTTGTTTTGTTTATACCTAAAGCAATTTTGTCATATTAAACAAACAAACAAAACAGTTTATCATGTCTGAAAACTAGAAATTACTTGGTACTTTCCTTGTCACAAGTGAAAATGAGCTTGTCCACGCTGTTTCTCTGTTAATGTTGGAACTGATCTACGCAGCACGCAATTGGGTGTTATCTTCCTGGCAAGAGAGGCTCAGGAGCACAACTGTTCTCTACATTTAGAGATTTGATGCTACAATTTACAGGGGGAAAAACAAAAAAAAAAAATTATTAAAAGAGACCTGCTATTAAAAGGGATTTATTTGAATCTCTGCATTTGTGAACCTTTATGTGCTCTTCTAAATTAGTCTAAACATCTACCATAACAGATACAACAGCTTTCTCTCTTCATTGACTGCACAGAAAGCTGAGGCCTGGGAGCCCTGTACAGTGTCTGGGCTGAACCCTCCATCACACTAACACCTGTGGCAGGTATTTGTAGGACATGATTGGATCAGGACTATTAATATCCGCTCAGATTTCAGATCGAAAAGACCTTAGTCATTATGTGGATTGCATTAAGATCTCATGAGGGCAGCACACATCAGTGGAGATCTCCAGAGATGGTAGCTACCATTCTTGCTACACTCTGGCCTCCGTTTTCTCTTATTCTCTTGTCCTTGAGCTCCTGTTCCTCCTTGAGCTCCTGCTTATGGAAAAGATTTTTTGCCATTGATTTTTTGCATCCTCTTTTACTTCTGGCCTCTCAACCTACTATCTGCACCTGTTCAGTAAATGTTATTTCATATAATGGGAGAAAAAAGAAAAAGACATATTAAAGTGTCATTTAATGACATTTTTTGTTTGTTAAATGAAACAAAGAATGCAATGGAAATCAAAATTGCGTGGAACATGTGTCTGTAGGCTGATTGACCTGACCCTCAGGACCAGAGTAACTGCAAAGGTAGGCAGGTATGAGCATCATTTCTGAAATTAACAGAAGAATTCAAAAAAAAAATTACATCAAAATTGGTTTGTTTCAGACAAATTATATGACATTCCTCTGTTTGGATTTTTGTGAGTATTTTTGGTGACATGCTTCTAACAAATCAATTATTCAGAACTATTATTTAGCGTAAAATATATCTGACTTCATGCAACCTTTTAATAAATATCATACAAAAGAGGAAAACGCAGTAAAAACTAAGAAAATAAGATAGGCTTAATAATTCTCTTTAGACTGTCAAACAACAAAAAAAATAGTTGAAAAAAAAAAAAGATTGATCTGGAGAAAATAAAAATAAACAACCCACAACTATATCAATGGAATTCCTTTGCAGCAGTCCACAAGGAGAGAAAAAAGAAAAAAAAAAAAAAAAAGACAGTTTAGCTACTAGAATTAGAAGTATGCATCAGGTTCCATGTGGAAGGAAATACCTGTGACCCAGCAGGATGTGGAGGGTCAGGCGCTCTGATTGCAGATAAGGCTGAGCCAGCCAGCGCACAGTGTATAAGGTCAAAAGGGAGAGGCGTGCTTAGCCTTGCACACTGCTTTAAAGAGCTGCTTGTCAAGGTGTTGATATAAATAGTTCCTTGCTTTTCACATGCACTGGCTCCATGTCCATCCTGCACTGGTGTTGGGGGTACCACAATGAGGGATTTTGTGTGGGAGGAAAATATGGGAATTGAAGCACTTTCTACTAAAACTTATTAAACAATGTGGAGTTGCTTCAGAAAATGCTTCACAAAATCATTGGTTATATATATATATATATATATATATATATATGTATATTCTGTGTCTTTTATCCACAGATGCTTAACTTCAGTTTTAGTCATGAAGTCAAGGAGCATAAAAAATGATCAGTTGCATCCTGGAGTTTCTGAGCAGAAGATTATTCAGTAAGGAATGACTGACTTACAGGCAAAAATATATATGTATATATGAAGTACTGAAAATATTGCAGATAAGGGGAGTGTCTATGGGCTGAATCACAAATTCCTCAAAAATTTACATTTATCCATTTTTTTTAGTTCAGAAAACAATATTGCTTGACCAATTCTACTTTTCATGGTTATTTTTCAATGTTTTGAAGAACTTTTCAAGACACTTATTTTGCTTTATCTCTAGCAAATTCTACCCCTATTGTGAGCTTATGGTATCCTACATTATATATATAGAAACAAAGCAAAAACAAAAACAAAACAATATTTCACTCAAAAGCATTCTATTTTCCTGAAAAAAAAAAAAAATAAATATAAATATATATATTAGAGCTATACAGACACTGAGCCACAGTTCACATCTATTGTATTCAGACTACATTGCTTCTTACATTAAACTGTCCTACCTTCTCCTTCTTTCTGACAGGGGAAGGCTCATACTGGAGAGATCTCTACAAATGTGTATGTTTTTAGACAAGATGGAAAATTTAGGGGGGCTGGTAATGAACTGCAGGCTTTTTTTCATTGGGGTTATGATGGCTTCTCAATTTCATAAGCAAAGAGGTACAGAGCCTATCAAATATTTATTCTTACTCTTTGTTATGTGCTGCTTATCTTCTAAGAAACCAGTCCGTTAGAGAAGAGTATTTGGTCCAATGATCAGGAATTTTGTATTAGATTTCTTGGTTTGTAGTTTTAATGCTCAAACAGTTGTTCTTGAAATACTTTTCCTTAACTATCCAACTGAAGAAATATTTTTCATCTAATTTAGAAAACTTGTGATTTCTATCACAAATTTATTTTATTTTATTTTATTTTATTTTATTTTATTTTATTTTATTTTATTTTATTTATTTTATTTTATTTTATTTTATTTTATTTTATTTTATTTTATTTTATTTTATTTTATTTTTTTTATTTTATTTTATTTTATTTTATATTTTATGTTTTTTTAAGAAACAGGGCTGTTTTCCCAATATCACTGGTAAGGAAAACCATATGGTTCAACAACTACAGAAGTAGCTACACAACACATGAGTATGAAATAAACTGGGGAAAAAAAAGGGAAGGAAATTCAGAGTAAGGGTTGAAGGTCCTTCTCCATCAAGTGGAATAAAGTTGCTGCAGCCCCAGGTGAATATTATTGCCAGAGAGCTAATGAAAGTGTCCCTGCCTCTGTCATCTCTCTTTACTGCAGCATCCCTGTCCTTCTGCGATTGCTCCTTGCTATACATGCATGCTCTAGCCTAAGCAGATGAGCCTAACACTCTCATCATGTACCATCTTTCTGAACCCAAGTGAAAGGGGACGCAAATTACTAATCTACTTGGCAATTGGGGCTGCTCTCCCTCTGGGTGCTCCCCAGCAGCCTGTGCATGCTCAGCAAATAAATTAGCAGTCTGCACAGACTCTACAATAGTCTGAATTTGGTGCTTGGTCATTTGGTTACCAAAGATAGTTATTGCACTGTGAAAGAAACTGGGGGGGGGGGGCAGATGTGAAAATGTATGATATTGATTTAGTAAAGGAAAGTGAATGTATTGGTTAAATACATACTCTGGTATGCATACTTTTGGGATAACAATCATTATTTATCCGTTAGACATTTATGGCTTCTTCAGAAATTTTATCATTGTATAAATTCATTCTTGGACACCTTATAAAAGTATAGTTTTGACAGTGTAATAGTCAATTAAAAAAAAAAAAAAAGCTTCAAGAAAACTGAACTAGAGATTTGGTGGTTTCCATCTTAATGCAGCACCACTCAAAAATACCACATCCAGGTTTTGAGACCTTGAATGGTCTTTCATGATATGAAATCAGAAACCAGGCCTTCTTCTTCCTTCCTGAAAGCACACGTTAAAAGTGGATTGCTAATTTGATACCAGGTTAATCCAACTGCTTCCTCTCCATGTATACATTTGGTGAATTTGAAAACCTTTCTAAAACATCACTAACAGAAAATGCACAATGAGAGTTTCCAATACACTGAATTTCAGCCGTGCAGTTTTTCCTCCTCAAAGCACCATGAGAGATAATGTATTAATCTCTTGCCAAATTCCTATTTTCAAATCAAAGCTGTTTATGGTTTTACTTATTTAGTTGCATGAGGGCAGAGAATGGCTTTTATCACCTTCTAATACATTTCATACCTGCATAACATAAAAAGCAGATTGGGCCAAATGTTCAGCAAATTAGGGGGAAAAGACTGGTTTTCTTGTTGCTTACAACGTGAAGTTTAAACCTGTGAAAGTATTTTAAGATAAAAATACTGCCATTCGTCTATATCTAGGAAACACTCCAAGCAGACTTCTGCAACAATAAGGTTGCATATTGTTTTGAATAACATATTAATAAATCCAGCTTTAAATAGTAGTGGTGGCTGTGAAGGATAACCAGGAAACTTATACACTAGCACAATAATTAACATTAAAGAGGCTGCAGCTAAAAGATTTACCACTGTATTTCCGATATTTAGGTAGAGTCTATAACAAAATAATAATAACCTGAAATGAAAATCCACACCTGTGTTCATACTTACATAATGTTGTACTAATTAGGTTTGTCACAAAACCTAATGCTTTACAAAAGCAGTTTATTGTTTATGAAAAGACATTACTAAGAAAACTTCTTAACCTTGTAGAATTCTAGTCACCACTAATTGCTGAGTTCTATGAAAAACAAATATTGGATATTTATAAGAATTTTTTGTACTTCTTCCTTAATGCTCTAATGTGAAATAGCTGTTGTAAGATCCTATTAAGCTTGTCTGAAATATGTGTTGGCAGAAAAAAAAAAAAGTGAGATTTTGGGTACATGTCGTTGTTGTGTTAGGATCTTTCAAAGATTTTTTTTTTTCTTTTTGCTTATGCTCCATTTACAAAGGGGCAAATGATTGAATTCGCTTCACTGAATTGAACTTATACAGCTTCCTGCTGGGTTCTGGGGAGCATTTATGGAACACCACCTGGAGGGCAGCTGCTCTTTTCTCCTAGCCCTGAATATCATTAAATTTCAACAGCAACATGACACACTGTAGAAAATTTTGTTTTAAGGCTGCACTCTTCTGTGCTGTTGTTGTCAAGAGTGGAGAGAAGGGGGGTGCCATTCTCGAAAGAGATAGCAATAGTTTTCATTCCTTGTCTGCAAGTGCCCATGACCAGGAAAAGCAAGATGACTAGAAATATAAAAGGCATTTAAAAAAAAAAAAAAAAAAAAAAAAAAGGAAAGAAAAAAGAAAGAAAAAGATATGCATTTCAAAACACTACATCATCTAAATGTAAGTACCTATGGCTTGTGCTGAAGCACTCATGATTTAACTTCATATTTGAGCTGCAGAATGTCTTTATTTAAAAAAGAGAGCAATTGCTAACCTTATCTTGCACATGTGGCTGACATTGGAGCTGCCCTAAAATCTCATTTTCTTGTAACTATTTGCTTAAGCATTTCACTAACAGATGAAACCTGAAGAGAACATTGCAGTGAAATGCTGTGAAACACTGCTTCATACCTATGCCTTCCAAAAGGGGCAAGTATCTGTGGCTTAGGCCCTTTCTGTGTTTTGCACACTTTAAACTGTTTTTGTTGTTGTTGTTGTTTTTTTTTTTTAAATTTTGTTTTCATTACAGTTAAGAAACCTTTTGTATTATGAGCATAGGTCAGATGGGATCAGTTTATGGCAGCTCACCTTTATTGCTGTGCTTTAATATTTTTCCCCCTCTAGTTTCCACCCTGTAAGTGCCAATCCCAATCTGAAGCAAGAACTGCATCCCATCAGGAATTCCAGCCTACTGCCCAGCCATTTGTATGCTTCTCATATTCCCTGAAGTCCACATAAGTCATCTTGCTGATACTAGCAGGAAGCTGGCAGAGTGATTGGAAATAAAAATCTATATACAGTAAGTGTTATTAATGTGATTTCTTTGCTTAGTGCCTTGATGTAAAAAATCTGTATTATTAATTAACTCCTATTTCTGCACACTTCAGTCTCTACATTTCCCTTCTCTCTATGTTGTACCTTTTCTCCTTACCCTCTTTCACATTTACATCAACACCCAATTCTCCTCCTCTTTCTCCTTAGTTAACCATTAAAACTCCTAATAGCAACACTAGTGTGGTCTCCGAAAAGAGATGGAGAGCTCAACAATTGGTTACCAATTAATATTTTTCTGTAATACAAATGATTGATATTTTCTTCCAAAGCAAAATCCAGAAACATGTGATTTGGTCAAAATCATGATGTTACTGGAAAACAAACAAATGAAAAACAAACAAACAAAAAACAATGACTTTCAAACAGCAGTGAGAAATTACTACTACAAACAGAACAATCTTGATTTAAAAAAAAAAAATCTGAATAAACATTAAATTCCTATTTCTTGTTGAATTAATTTAGAAGTCTACTTAAAATAGAAAAAAAATATATATAACTTATATTCAAATTTAAATATCCATGCTCTTACATTGACATGTCTAAATCAGACCTTTTCATAGTGCTTTTCCTGAGCAGCAGGTCATCCTTCAGTTCCATTTTATCTGGGTACTCTTTCAAAATTCACACTGACTACAAGTATCTGCACCCTAGGGACAATGAAGGACCACAGGCCTTCACACAGAAGAGTGACTTTACCTGAATTGGACTAAGTGGTTTAACAGTACAAAAACAGTATAAGTTTTTGCTGCATGGCTGCTGGAAGTGACTTATACTAAACTTTCTTATGGGAAGAAAATTTCATATTTGAAACAACCTTAACCCTTGAGTATTAACCTGAGGACCTGATGGGGATCAATGCTGGCAAATCAGCTGTGACCACTGAGATTATACAGAGTAAGGGCTGCAGGAGTTTCTGCTAATTCGCAAGCCCAGATCCAAGTACAAAAAAAATATTTTGTTTTCCTGGGACAACCAATAGTTAGCCATCCTGAAAGCCAGGGCAGGGGGCAGGTAGAAGAGAGGCAGAATGTGAGGATACTAAACTGCTCTCTGAAAACAAACAATATTTCTCAGGATCGGGCCCACATTTTCCAAGCTCAGTGCTCAGGAAAACTAGAAAGGCTTTTTCTGTATTACAAGAAAACTCGTACTTAGTGAAGCCATTGAGTCTGTCTATATTTCTTCTGCTACAGCAATCTTGGTGCAAATGAAAACCTGTATCCGATGAACACCAAATAACGGATTTTCAAACTAGCACTGAAATGGAAAAGATCTTTCTGGGTAAGACTGGTGTCTAGATAAAATGTAAATTCAATCACTCAGTGAAGTGATTCTGAATAATCAGAAACGCATACAGCCAGTAAAATACATTACCAGAGTAACACAGAAATGGAATATGACAATATTTTCTTTTTCTGCTTGGGGATAGAAGTAGATGTTTCTCCCAGATAATAATCCTGTTTCAGGAGAAAACTGTTCACCTTAAAATAAATAAATAAGCATGCTTCCATTTAATCTATTTCGCTAGTTGGGTTGATCTTTACCCTGGCTCAAAATGGGAACAATTGCATTGTAAAAACTGTCTTTTCAAACATGACTTCTCTGTGTACATATTCATTTAGACTCAAGACTGTGCGGTGAAGAATCCACAGGACTGTAATCAGCAGGATTGTATGACTATTCCTGTTCTGACAGGCTTACTGTGTAGCCTTAGATAAATTATCTTGCCATTGGGTCACATCTTCCACTCCAGCTTTGGTTCATTTATGCCTAAATTGCCAAAGTAAGAACTTAGAGAGAAGTCTGAATTTGTGTATAGCAGCTCAGCTGTACCTTTTCTTCTTTTGCAGTTTGGGAAGAAAGGAGATATGAAGGTGTGCAGAAGGGGCTGAGCACACTTCTATTAATCTCATTCACACGAGAGATGATTCTTTGTAGTGAATCTACCCTACAAGGTGAGGAATATGCTGGACTGTTTGTATCTGAATGGAGGCTTCAGGCATAAGCCAAGGATTTGGGTCAAGTCTACGATAAAAAAATGGCTTCCTCCATACACTACTTAACCAGCAGCACAGATATTCTTGTAGGTAAAATATCCAGTGGGTAAATCAGGTCCTCACAGCTAAAGCAGAAAACAGAAATGGGGAAGTTGTTTCTAGATCCCTGTACCATCCTTTTCTGACCAGTACCAATGGTGCAGGGAGAACCCCAAAACTACGGTTCCCTTCTCTAAATTGCTGATAATAATTCCTTACCTCAGATGCCAGCTTGATGTGAGATATAAACTGCTGTGCAAAATGCAAATGAAATTAATTATTAATTTCTGGTTTATTATTGATTGAGCATTTTGTCAAACAAACCATATGATAAGCTGTAATAAACACTTTCTATTCACTGCTCTGACTTACAATTCCTAGTGCGGCAAAACTGAAAAATAAAATCAAGTCTCAGCTGACTTACAAACATCATTAGTAACCATGTCTTGTATGCAAGAACTGGATTCGGGCCATGCTGACACAAGACAATCAGTTTTCTATACTTGCAGGATGCTGTAATGAAATGCCTGATTTGATGAAGTTAGAGGTGTTATGATATTTTCATCATTGTGTAATAAAGCATCAGGAAACCTTCAAGCCTCTAATATTATTGAATATGTTGGTGGTGTTAATACAAACAGTGTGCAGTTTGCAATGTAAGAGAAGCCTAGGGGAAGGAGAAGGACAGACAGTTTGGTTTTTGGTTTAAGGTGGACAGTCTTTTCCAAGTTAATATGTTCATCACCATCATAAAATGATTGGTACAGTCGGGTTTTGCATACACCTGGGACTTCCTGGCATATTTCAGAAATAAGACAAAGCAGATAGAATAAGGAAATGTTTCCCATTTTTACTACAAATCAAAGGTTATTAGAGGGAATTGTATCTTTTTTTTTTTTTCTGTTACCTACTTTTTGGTGAATATTTAGTGATTTTGTTGGATATTCTTTTAGAACCCAAAAGAACATGAGGTAATTTTCATAAGAATTAGTAATGCACTTTTATATGCATGCACATTTGCAGTTATGTAGTGGCTTTTATTTTAAGGCTATTATCCAAATTCACAACAAATTAATAAAAATGGAAAATTAAAGCCAGTATCAACTGAAGTGTTGCTTTCCCAGAGTCCCAGTCACACTCAGCATATTTAATTCATTCCTGTGAATTCAGCAGGGCTTTGTGTAGGAATAAAACAAACAACATTTCTATGTGCCTTCATTGGTAGCTACTGTAGAATTTCTTGTGACTGCTGATATTATTTATTACTAGGAGGCCTGTTTGTTTGTTTTCCATTTGGAAAAAAAAAAAAAGAAATGAAACACTTGTTAAATTTATTTCTTTTTGAAACAATGGTAATAGAAAGATTTACATAGGCATAACAAAACAAGGACATAAAGAACTTTATAAAGAACTCCATATAACCTTTTTTTTTTCTCTCTCTCTAAATATATACAAGCAATAGGAATATTATGTGGTTTGCTTCTTTGTTTAGCAATGAAGCTCTAATTTCCCTTTCCACTGTACAGCTGTTGCACTGCTTTCACTCAGATTTTGCCAGTGCAAACCCAGGCTCAGGGTTGCCAGCAGGAAAAGTCTGCCTGGAGGGAGAAGTCCAGACAGCCCAAGAAGCCCAAATCCCGAGCTTTTCCAAGCAGAGCTCTGCCAAGAGCAGGCAGAAGTAGCTCATATGGGAACACAGCCAGGGCACCTGGTGGATGCATCCACACATCACCCCCAGTGCTCTCACAGTTCCCAGATTAAAAGCACTGCAAAGCAAACCTCGGACTTGTTCCCTGGTGAGGAAGACTCCTGGCCGATCTGATAGGAGAGGTCACGTTATGGCCATGCCCTTGAGTATCTTCAATTATGTGACTGGGGAATGACACAGGGCAAGGTATCATTTATGAGCGAGGCCCTTCTTAGCAAAACTTCTACAGAATTTTGCAGAATCCTGTTCACTGCATGAGCCCTGTAAACGAAAATTATTTCATGTGCACGTTGCAGAGTGGCTTCTCTGTCGCTCAATAACAGTATACGCAAACGGCAACCGATCAGCAGATCCTGATCAGGCACGCACCTAGGACATGAGACTTGGTAAGTGTCTTCTCTGCGGTTTACGAGTTTACGTTGTTTTCTCCTTCAAGGCATTGAACCCAAATAAATTAGCTTGTTTCTATGTGATAGGTTCAAATGTTATTTGGTTGTAAGTGATGGTGAGGACAGTACAGCTGCTCCACTTTTCTTTAGTAGGGAGGAAAAGGTAAATGATAAATCTGTGTGTGTGTGTGTGTGTCTTTTCAGCTGTGAACATGCTTTATATTTCTAACAAGCATATTGGTGCAATGTACAAAGCTATACCAATGTTACACATTTTTGTTGATCCCTTGCTAAATTTTCACATTCTAAGAAGCCTGCTGGATTGAATATATTTTTTTCCTCACTAAAAATAATAAGCAAAAATAATGCAATAGCTATGATAATTATTCAGGAGTTGATAAAGAGAAGCTTTAAGCATATAGAATAAATTAAGTATGTAATATAACAAATCCCATGTGACTCTTAAGTAGTTTCCACCTAAGCAGGTTAACGTGTGCACATATGAGTGTGAAATATTATACAGTGAAACCTGTGTGCCCTAGGAGACTACCCTAGGGTACTGACAAATACTTTACAACATCAAATTACCCATATTAAGCAAACTGGCTCTGCAATTTAACCAGAGATGGTCTATAATTGGTTCAAGGTACAACATTTTTTCCTAAGAGACCCACTAAAGCACTATGGAGTTCAATGTCTATAGGTCAACAATATACATTTATAGCATTATTAATAAACTCTGTCACTTTGAATCATTTTGAATACTTTGAAAGATTTCCTATCAAGCAAACACACAACAACAAAAGGAACTTTAAAAATAATTGCTTTCTTTTTAATTTCATGTAACTGTCTATTGAATATTTCATTAAAATTAAGCTAAAATTAAAATTATTTTAATTCACACGTTTCAAGTTTTTAGTAGAAACAAGTAAACAGCTCTGTTTAAACAAACTTAGTAACAGTAATTTCTGATACTAAATAGCTGAAATCTAATCTCTTATGGGATTATCTTAATTTTTATATATTTTTGTTCAAGTACAATTTTCAGACACTTCTAATAAGAGACATCTCTTCTAAATTGTTCTCCTGCCCTGAAAGTGATTTGGTAAAAATGGCACTAGGGGCTCCAGATTCATTATCACACTGATTTTCCTACCCAATGAGCTCAGTTTGCAAGTAAATTTCTAACTGCCAGCTGCACAAACTCAGCCTGAGTCCTGGATCCCTTCCATCTCATGCATCACCACCAGTAATAAATATCCTGTATGCCAGAATATGCCCTCCATGGCATCTGTGCAGTCCCAGTGCCATCCGTGAATTTGCACAGGTGTTGCTGGGGGCAGACGTTCAAATCAATAGGGTTACACACAAGTGGCTGAGGAAACGATCTGTCAAACAGAACTGCTAGTACTGCAATGATCTGTGGGATGGAAGGAACCCAGCCTGACTTGCAGAGCCTCAGAGAGGTTTTAGTCTCACAACTAGAAACAAAATAATTATTTTGTCTTGCAAACAAAAATTATAAAAAGAGTTGCAGTGAATGTGAAACATCCCAACATTATTTTTATGCAGTTTCTTAGAGCATATGTAATGCCCAAGGAACACATGGAGCTTTTTTTTGCTTGTTTACTTTTTGGTATTTTGTTGCCTTTTATTTTTATTTTTAAGGAGTTATCACTCTGCGATCAGAATGACATTATGAAAAATGGTATCTTGGTATCTTAAAATATCTCCTTGTCTAAAACCAAAGGGCTGTGAAGAAATGACCCATCCATTAAGCCCCAGAGAAACAGTACTGTTTCACAACAAGGTTTTAGGGGGTATAGGAGAGCAACAATACACTTTAAGGTGCTAGACTCTGTCCCACTAAGTCAATTCCAGACCTATACCTTGCATACAGCATCCCTGGTTACTAACTAATATGCATACTAACTGCTCAATTTGTAACTCCTGGGTTGTTTCTGTTTACAAACAATGCCCATGGTTTGTCTTTGCTGATCATGTTTTAAAAACATTGGTCAAAGGATGCTGTTGGAATTACCTACAAGCAGCGAGCAGTTCAAGGGCAGGTCTCTGGTCAGATTTCAGTTACGTGACCAGGCACAGACTTGCACATCAGCTGGTGAGTAAGCAGAGTCCTCAGCTCCAGAAGGAAGTGAGGAAAGAGGAGCTAATCCTGCTCACACTGACAACTTCACTGGGCTTCTGCTGGACCCCTGAGGCAACCCCATCCAGAAGCAGAAGGCCACCCTGCCTGGAAAGTCCCCACATCCTGTACTGGCCTGCCAGAGATCCAGCACCATACTCACCACAGATCTCTGAAGCAAGTATTTTTGGCAAAATAAAGATTTCTGCACACAAAATCAAAGTTAAGTATATCCGGATACTTTACTCTTTATTTTCAAATTTGATGTAAATTTAATTTATCTGGATTTTGATAAGACTAGTTTAGTAATCTCAGATGTTTACTCCATTTCAGTTAAATGAGTATACTCACCTCTCGTTCTGAAATTTGGTTGCTACACATGGTGGTTCTGGGTGCCTACATACCTTCATTTCCAAAGAAAAGGCTTTGTGGAAATCACAGTCCTATCAATTTCTACTGCAAGAACATGGAGGTGACTAGCATACAGTAGCTGATAGGATGGAAGAGGAAGCCA
Source organism: Anser cygnoides (assembly GCF_040182565.1). Classification (NCBI taxonomy): domain Eukaryota; kingdom Metazoa; phylum Chordata; class Aves; order Anseriformes; family Anatidae; genus Anser; species Anser cygnoides. The sequence goes on from NC_089875.1 coordinate 104,842,549, forward strand.
TCTTTCTAGTGATGACAAGGACACTGAGTTTTTCACATGAACTAGCAGCTTAGGATAAAAACTCTAGGGAAGGTAAGCTTCACCAACTCATAAAAAGCACAGCTGATGCATCTTTTCACTGTTTTACACTGTGCTACCGAATGTGAAGTAAGAGCACAGCTTATTTTTATTTTCTCCTTATGAATACAAGACCCAAGAAACTTACATTTATTCCAGAAAAGATCTCTAAGAAATAAATGTGTGATCTAACCTCAGGTGTGACTCCTCCAGTCAGAATTCATCATATGCTTCCCATTAAGGCAAAACTCTTAACACTGTAATTCTTTCTTCCTCCTACAGCTTGTGATTCCCTCCACTTCCCACACCTTGCAGAAGGTGTGTAACTCCAGTTTTTCACATGTACCCCATGCAAAGTCATGCTGGGATCTCCAGACAAAAAGTCTGCAGCACAATTGAGAACAGGCATGAAATAAATAACAGAAAGTAAATTGCACTCATAGTACCATTTGTCTTCAGACGTAGCACAGTAAAAATCTTGGCTTTTCCATTTGCTATTCTTGTTTTGGTAGCCAAAATCTTGCACGAAGTCTGTCACCTGTGTCTTAGAAACATGGATCACTTTTTCAAGCACTGACGGGGGCAGATGTAAGCACATAAGGCCACATTCAGAGGGCTTATACTACTGCATGATGCATTTTCTTCCAGCTATCTTCATGGCTTCAGAGGCATCTTGCCAACTTCTAGACTCAGAGACCTCTGTGCTTTTACCAGCATTATATACTCACACTGGTCTACGCTTGGGATAATACATCTCCCCGAAATAGGGCACTAGGGATTCCAGTGTGGACACAGATTTTTAAGATCAGCCTCCATCCAAGGGGCAGGCATTAAGCTCTGTAAAGCATCCTGTTTTACCTGTTTTCTCCCACTTTCTGGGGTAGCCCAGCCTTCTATTGACCTAGATAATGGGAAGATGATTATTCATTTGAATTTCAAAAGAATGAATAGTGGGCTGTTAGCTCTGACTGCTCCACTCTGATAGGAAACACACGCACACATACAATTATTGAACTGCTTTTAGAACAGTAAATTATTTCGTTTTAACAGTAATATCTACTTATTCATGTACATGTTTTAATCAGATTTCTAAAATCCTCGAGATGATTTTTTTTTTCTTGAGTATGGCTATTATTTATCAGTCTGTTTTCAGCTTCATTATCTTCCTGGTACTATCCTTCAAAATAAAGCAAAAAAAAAAAAAAATCAGAACATAACATTAACAAGCAGGAGAAAACAGTAATGCTGTTTATATTTAAAAGATCACTTTGAGGAAAAATTGAAATGCTGCCAAGACACTTCAGAAAATGAGATATAGGAGAAAAAAAAAAACAACAAGAAAACAAAAAAAAAGAAAAATGGCATTTATGGAAGTTAAGTGATGCCCATAGTATTAATATTCTTCTTTACAGGGACACAAATGAATGAGAAGAAACATCCCAGATAAAGTCTGCTGTAATGACATTGTAAAGGAGATGGGGCTGCCTTGGCTCCAATCCACTCTGAAGCTTTATTAAAAATGATCTCTCGTGATCTCAATGAATTAAATGTCAGATTCCGTCACCCTGGGGGATGGAGACCTAGGCATCAAAATGTCTTATCAATATTGACTACATGGTTTCCATAGGAATTGACTGAAAATTTTCTAAAATAGTTCACGATTCTTGGAAAGTGCTGATGTGACAAAATAGCACTATTTTATGAAAATACATAGGTTTAATTCTTTTAATAGGAAATTAAGGAAATGTTCCACTTTCATCAGCTTGAATTTTATGCAATTATATGATATAGTGACATCTCCCCTAAATGTTAGGACAACCAACAACAAATTGAAACCTGTTGGTGTGTTTCATTTTGCAAAACTACACCAAAAGCTCCTCTTATTTCCATGTGGATTTAAAAGGCACAATGAAAATCTCAATTTCCCACTACCAAAAAAAATAAAAAATAAATCTGTCAATCTGAATACTGACATTTACAAAAAAATAACAAGAATAATAAAGATTATCTGAGAGTCTTGGTACCCTGGCATAGTTTTAGTAACTGAGCCCCAGCAGCAGTAAAGCTGTCTTCCCTAGAGGAGCCAGCCAGCTATGTATCTCCTGAGACTCCTGTCCGGGCCATCATTATGAGGAGTGTGTTCTCACCCTTTCTGAACTCCCCATCCCACAGATGGCTCTCCAGTGTGCCTGATTTGAGCCAGCACTTGCCCCTCTTGGAAGGAATGCCCTGCCCTGCCAGCAGCCCTCCCCAGACCGACCACAGCTGACCACAGCTGTGGCATGAACTCAGGCACTCCCGAAGGTGCTGCGCCCTCTCCTCTCGTGGTTTCTCTAAATCATAACATTTGATGACAGGCTGAGAACCCTGCCAGGCACATTTTCCATTTTACCTCTTGTCTCCCTGAGGATCAGCATGATTATGGGGTTAAATCATACCACCAAGTGCAGTTGCAAGGGGAGAGAGAGCAAGCCTCTGAAGAAAAAACCTTCCTAGGGTTTCTCGTGGCGAAGCAGAGTGGCATTTTTCTAAATCCATCTTTGGAAGGGAGCAACTGAACCTTCTTGAGCTATGCCCTTTCCCTTCCCCTTACTTTGTAGCCCTCGCCAGGGTCAGGCAGGGGAAGCAACACAACACCACGTGCCAGCCTCTTGCCTGCTGCTCCAAACTGCTCCTGACCTCTGACAACGAGTGAGACCTGGTAGCCCTAATGCGCCTGTAAAGCTAAAAGAGGTGAGGGATCTGTGGTTTTGGTTTCTTTTTTTTTTTTTTTTTTTTTTCTGTAACAGTACTCGTCACACCACGGCCCTATGATATCATAGTCACATCATCCCAACACAGTAATTTTGCTGTGGCCTGAGGAAAACGAACCACTGTGCTAATTAAAGGCTGATTTACCAGGGGACCTGCTGCCCCATTAGCACCAGTTCCGACAGAGGAGAGGCCATGCCAGGGCTTGTCCATCTCACCACCATCACATCTCCTCCAGCCAGCAACCATCACCAAACTTATTAAACTTTTCTCTTGCTAATATCTGCACATGGTAGCTAGGAAAATGCGAAGGGACCCGCAGAACAGCGGACAAGCTTATTTTCACCACAGGTTTCGCAAAGCAAAATATCCAGGGACGAGGCACCATCGGATTTCCCGAGCTCCCCGCCGGAAACCAACGGAGCAGCTGCATTCAGCGCGGGGGCTCTGCGATAATCGCGACATCGCTGCGCACCCGGGTGCTTTCCGGAAAGCCAGCGAACAAGAAGGCAGGGGCGGCTCAGCCCTCCGGGAGCTGCCACACACCTGGCTTGGGGGGAAAGCCACCTCCACCCTCCGCGGGGGCACCGGGGGCTCGGGGCACCGCGGACCCCCGTGTCCCTCAGCACCAGCGCGTCGCGGCCCCCCACCCCGGGAGACGGGGGGCGGCCACCGGGCTCCCGGCTCTGACCCAGGGAGCGGGGCTGCGGGCACCGTCCCGGTGTGGACGGACGGACAGACGGACGGAGGGAGGGATGGACGGGCGGGCTGCGGAGCTCCAGCGCCCCCTGCCGTCCGCTGCGAGGGGCTCGGCGGCCTCCCGAGGGGAGCGGGGCACGGCGGGGGGGTGGGCGCGGCCGCCGCCCCTCTCCCCACCTCACTCCGCACCCGGGGACGGCGGGCGAAGACCCCCAGGGGTAAAATAGCAAGGGGGGGGCGAAAGGATGAAGGGGGTGGGGGGGGCAGGAGCCGGGCCCCCTCCCCCGCCGCCCCCCTGCACAGGGGGGTGTGTCAGCGTGGGGGAGGGGAAGGGGAGCTGATAAAGCACGGGGGGCGTGTCGGGGGGCGGGCCCGAGCGGCGCCATTGGGCGCCGGGGGCAGTGATGTCACCCATATGAGGGGCTGATAACGAGTCGGGCGAGGAGCCGCGAGTTTTGCAGAAGGGGGCAGCGAAGGCGGCGGGGGCAGGCCGGGCGGCGAGGCCGGGGCACAGCGCGGCGGAGCCCCCAGCGCACCCAGCCCGGCCCTGCCGCAGCGGGCCGAAGAGGTGGAGGAGGAGGAGGAGGAGGAGGAAGGCTGCAGCCGCCCCCCGAGGCTCGCCCCCCGCCGGCTCCACCTCGCAGCAGCGCGGCGCCCAGCTCGGCTCGCCGGGGCAAGGTGCGCCGCCGGTGGGAGCGGCTTTGTTGGCTCGGAGGGGAGCGGCGGGGAGAAGCCGGGAGAAGCCCACCATGGTGCAGCAAGCGGAAAGCGCGGAGAGCGAGAGCAACCTGCCCCGGGAGGCGATGGACACCGAAGAGGGCGAGTTCATGGCTTGCAGCCCGGTGGCTTTGGACGAGAGCGATCCGGACTGGTGCAAAACGGCGTCGGGGCACATAAAGAGACCGATGAACGCGTTCATGGTGTGGTCTAAGATCGAGAGGAGAAAAATCATGGAGCAGTCCCCGGACATGCACAACGCGGAGATCTCCAAGCGCCTGGGCAAGCGGTGGAAAATGCTGAAGGACAGCGAGAAGATCCCGTTCATCCGGGAGGCGGAGAGGCTGCGGCTGAAGCACATGGCCGATTACCCCGACTACAAATACAGGCCCAGGAAAAAGCCCAAAATGGACCCGTCGGCCAAGCCCAACGCCAGCCAAAGTCCGGAGAAAAATGCACCCACCAGCAGCAGCGGCAGCAAAAGCGCCAAGAGCTCCAGCAAGAAATGTAGCAAGCTGAAATCCTCCTCCGCTTCCTCGCCCCCCAAGCCGGGAGCCAAAGCCGCCCACCACGGGGACTACGCGGGGGACGAGTACGTCTTCGGCACCCTGAAAGTGAGCAGCAAGACGGTCAAGTGCGTCTTCATGGACGAGGAGGAGGAGGACGAGGAGGACGAGGACGAGCTGCAGCTGCGGATCAAGCAGGAGGCGGACGAGGAGGAGGAAGACGAGGAGCCGGGGCCGCAGCAGCTGCGGCGGTACAACGTGGCCAAAGTGCCGGCGAGTCCCACCTTGAGCTCCTCGGCGGAGTCCACCGAGGGGGCGAGCCTCTACGAGGAGGTGCGGGGCGGCGCCGCGGCGGCGGGCGGAGGCAGCAGACTCTACTATAGCTTCAAGAACATCACCAAGCAGGGCCCGCCGCCGCCCCAGCCTCCGGCCGGTCTCTCCCCGGCCTCGTCTCGCTCCATCTCCACCTCGTCGGCCGGCAGCGAGGAGGCGGACGACCTCCTCTTCGACCTCAGCCTCAACTTCTCGCAACACGGCCACGCCGCCGCCGAGCTGGGGGCGGGCGCCGCCGCCGGCAACCTCTCCCTCTCGCTGGTGGACAAGGACCTGGACTCCTTCAGCGAGGGCAGCCTCGGCTCCCACTTCGAGTTCCCCGACTACTGCACCCCGGAGCTGAGCGAGATGATCGCGGGAGACTGGCTGGAGGCGAATTTCTCCGACCTGGTGTTCACGTACTGAGCGGGGGCGGCGGCGGAGAGGGCGGGCGCCGGTGCCGGTGGCGAGGCGGCGGAGCTGGAGCTGGAGCGACGCCGGTGATGATGATGATTTAAAAAAAAAAGTCTTGTTTTCTTTTTTTAAAAAAAAAAAAATCTCGAAGTTAGTTCCGAGCCCGGGAGTTGTGATTTTTTTTTTTAATTTGTTTTTTTTTTTTTAATTTTTTTTATCGCATTTGGTGATCACAACAACAACAGCAAAGGCAAATGGGACTGGGGGAAAAAATGATACAGAAGGCGCTGTTTGAAGCTTGTCGGTCTCTGATTGAAGTCTGGAAGATGGTCTGCAAAGAAGTCTTTTGGCAGCACAACTGTTACTCAAGGGGGTTTGTGGATTTTTTTTTTTCCGTGAGAGATCTTAAAGAACTGTTCTGATTTTTTTTTACTATTTTTATTTTTCCGAAAGGGACCATTGCAACTTTTTTTGGAGGGAGAAAACTGATGTCTTCTATGCATCCGATTCTTAACAAAGCTGCAGGGAGCTTGAAAAAATGCAGACTGTACAAACGCTTACAAATAACTGAACTGACTTAAGATCAGAGTTTACTTTTCAGATCAAATTGTTTATGGTTTTACAAATGTGATTTCTACTTGCCAACTTTTTTTTTGTAACTTGTTCCCTTATACCTCCTTGATTGAATACCAGACAGCCTAGACCTCAGTACAAAAAGGTATTGAAACATTTTTGATACATAACAGACCTCAGTCTTTTTTAAAAATTAATATATTTTCAGGCGTATTTTTGTACAGTGAAAAGGGAACATTCTTGCTGTGTTTTTTCAGTAAGACTTTTCAGGCACTTCTTCCCTTTTATTTTCTTTTTTTTTTCTCTGTTTTTAGCATGCAAGTTTGTTGGTACGTTATGTCCTGGTTTTAAAAGGATTAAAATTTTAAAAAAATAATCCTTGCATCTAAAGGCCTTGTGGTTTTAAAAAAAAAAAAAAGAAAAAAGAAAAGAAACACTTTTTTGTACAGCTATAGTTCAGATTTGTTCAATATTTGTAGGTAAAGATTTATTGAAAATGGTGATATAGACCTCAGAGCTGTTATCTTAGTTTAAAAGATTGTATATGTACTGTACTATAGTAGGACTTTATGTATCTCATACGCTGTGATATGTGGATGGGGCCCCAGATGGAAGGTATGAAACTGGATTCTCGATTTTAGCAAAAAAAAAAAAAAAAGAAAAAGAAAAAAGGCACATAGTTAAAGTTTCTCATGTTGTGCAATATAATCTAAAGTACAGACCATCTGCATATTTTGTAGCAAATGATGGCAAAAGCAGACTTGTGCACTGTCAACATCATAGCCTGTTTTTTTTTTTAATGCTGAAAGTCTGTATCTTGACAATTTTAATAAATCAGCTGGAACTGATAGAAACTCGTATCGCTATTAGTGTCTGTAGAAGTAACGCTGGAGATGCCGTGTTGTCACCCCTTGCCCGCGGAGGAGCGGTAGCTGTAGGCTGTAGTGCATGACCAGAGCTTAGGGGGGAAGGAAAATAAGGATTTCTTGCCTTTTCCTTTTTTAAATTGTTTTCCCTCCTTTTTCCCCACCCCCTTTTTTTGCAACGCGCTGCCCCTCGGGCTGGGCGCGGTCCAGCCGGGTGCCCGCGGGTGGCCGGGGCGGACCGGGCCGGGGCCGTGCCGTGCCGGGCTCTGCGGGGCGGTGCGGTGCAGTGCAGCAGGTGGGCTCACCCCGCTGCTTTTCGGCTCTCCCGCATCCCCCTCGGCCGCCCAGCATCGCTTGGGTTCCCCGAGGGCTCGGCTCGCCTCGCCCCCCCGCATCCCATTGCCGGGGGCGGGGGCTGCGGGGCCAGTACCCGCTCTCCCCTTGCCGCCCCAGGGGCAGCTCCCCCTCTCCCCGCCTTTATTATTATTATTCCCCCTCCTTCCTCCCTTTCTCCCCGTTTTGCTGACTAGCCTGGGCGAGACTTAACGAGGGGATGCTCTGGGCCCCCATCTCCGCCTTAGGGCAGCGCTCGGCCCGCCGGGGCCGCTCTGGCCCCTCTCCGAGGGGGCATGGGAAGGAAAGGGGGGGTACGAGCTTCTGCTGTAGGTGAGCAGACTTTGGCAGTGTGCGGTTTTGACTTTTTTTTTCAATATATATTTTTTTTTCCTTAGGAGCCATCAGATTTCAGTTACAAGCTCTGAAATAAATGCTGATGGCAATAAACAGACTCACAAGGTGGAAGTTTGTTTCTCAAGACGTTTACTTTTTATCTGATAGGCATTGGTAATTTTTTTCTCCACTAATTAATGATCCAGCTGTTTACAGGGACAATTCACTGTGCTGGTATTTTGGTGGCAACCACTGCTACAGGCTTTCAGACTTGCTGAAATGAAAATCCTGCATACACATTTGTAAGGCATAATAAAACATAACATTAAAACCTGCATGCATGTTATGTTTAATCAAGGACAACTCTTAGGCATTTAAGTGGTGAGATATCTTACTTTAGGTTAGTTAAATGAACTGGTAGTAAAATGATTAATATAATCTGATCTTTCTAATAATAATAATAAAACACTCATGATTCTAAATAAAAGTTGTTTGGCCTAAATCTTTGCTATCAGAAAAGAGATATAGCATATCTGGGAACTCAAATTTATGTCTTGCATTGTGGTAATTCTTTATGAGAAACTGTGTTTTAAAACAAACTTAATTACAGTATACAAGATATCCTTGGCAATGGATAGTCCTCAATAAAACAGAGTTTCTTGAATTTTCAGTTTTTGGTCTCAAATGATTAGTGTGTTCTCCATGTAATAACTTAGAAATCAGATTGAAACAAATGACATTTATCTCTTCTAAGGCAAAAGAGTGAAAGAAAATAGATACACTGAAGTGCTCTAGCCTAGCCTTTCACTACTATCCTGCTTTTGAGAATCCCTTCTTGGGCTAGGGTGATGGAATCAGTTGATCAGGTTCAAAGTCTTAAAACTGAGCCAAAATTCTCTTAGTAATTCTTCACGCTATCATGAAAATATGGGGACTTTTTCTTCTGGTCCCTTTCTTCTGATATGCATCCTTGTTTATTAAAGTAATAATAGGCAGTGTCATTAAACATTTGTGCTTTACAGATGTTCAATGAGTTATGAATGATTATGGTCGAATCTAGGCTGAATTTGGTTTGCATTGTAATAAGGTCTGTGTCTCAGCCTACAGGAGTTTTGACTTGCGTATATTTTTGGAAGACTTTTTTTTAAAATTACCATTTAAGATATTAGTCAAGGATAACTAATTTAAAGGATCCAAGTATAGAGCAGTCAGGCATATTCTAAAAGAGCAACAGGTCTACTTTAGTTAAAGAGTATAATACCCACTCAGAAGTATATCTTTTCTTTCTTCTAGTTGGGAGTGATACAATACTATATCAGAGGAATATTTTGAGTGAAGGTGTATAGTGCAGGGAGATAATTTTTGTCCATAAAGTCTGACTTTCATTTATTTCAGAGTTTAATGTTGCATATTGTTCAAGAAAAAAAAGAGTTCTTTCTAAGCCACTACACTGTTAGGGCTGAAGTTTGATGCTGTTGAATGCCTAAGCTCCTGCTGATTTCAATGAAAGTAACATACAATCTTCTAATCAGGAAAAATAGCATTTGCTAAATTACTCTTGTATTTTTTGCTTTTGTTGTATCTAATAATATTCCTATCTTCAGCTTCTTTTTAAGTTTTTTTTTAGTGTATGTAAGAATCCGTTTTGACCTACTAGAGCAGTCCTGTTGCAGGCTTAATATCTCCCATGGCCTTTTTTCACATTTTTTGCATTTGTCTCTGTACAATACTATTATGAGTAGAATAAGGCTTAGCGATAAGAGGGAGAAAAATGAGTTTGTGTTTTTTTTTGTTTTGTTTTTGAAAGACAATTTTCTTTGTAGCACTGAGGATGTCGACTCCATGTAAAACTTAATCAAATATGGTGATTCTTTTTAATTTTATAGTAAGAATTTTTGTTATCATTTCTCTCCTTTGGTTGTTCCCCCTCTTCCCCTTATTTCTTTTAAAAAACAAGTACACCTAAGAAATATCTTAATTCCTTTAGTGCAGTTGTTTACAAATGTGATGGGAAGACTCATTCCAAGCATCCTGTATGTGCTACATGCTCTTTAGGCATTCACTGTCATTCGGGTTAAAGTTCTCCAAGTCTATTGAATGTGATTTGCATGCATGCAGTCTGATCCTTCACTCATGCCTGTTCAAGGAAGGTGCAACTCTGGTGTTACGCTAAGGTACAACTGGTGTGGGGTCAAAGTCAGGGCCATATACCTTTTAGGTGTTTGATATTCAACACAGTCATTAAGTTCCTTTTTACATCTGCACAGTTGCTGTCTAGTAAGGCCTTAAACCTGAAAAAAAAAAAATTCTCATTGAGTTTAATGGGAGTTTTTGCCTCAAGGGCTGCTGGCAGGATAGGTGTCTTAGTTCTTCATAACCTTCATTTGTAAGCATGGCCAGAAAAAAAAAAAAAAAGTAGAAGAAAAAAACAACAACAAAAACTTAATTCAATGAGTTGCCTTACATTTTTCCTTCTATATGGTTGTATTCCTTTGATTTATTTCCTTTCCCCTCACCCACATCAAAGGCTGTGATTGTTTTTTTTGTTTTGTTTTGTTTTTGCACACTACCTATACCAATTAACTGCCTAATTAGTTTTATCTTCTCTACATGGATGCAGTGAATTTGTAAGAGAATTTCACAAGCAAGTAGTTTTTTAGTGAGTTTAAAGTAAATAGAGTTTTAAAGACCTATTTTTATATTCAATATAAAGCACAAATGTGCAGAAAGTGTAGAATGACTTACAAAAAGGGAAACAAAAGTTCATAATATTTCATGTATAAAAGTAATACCTTCTTTGGGTTGGGATTCTCTTAGAAAACCCAATACTTATGCCAGTGCAAAGATAGGAATATTTTAAAAACTCTTAGAAAATTGTGATTGACAGCAATTTCAAAGGAATGACTTCTGTAGATACAAGGAAACCCCTAAAGCAATATGGATAAGAAGGGGTGAATGGTTTTCAATGATGAACAACAACCTGGAAGTGTGAGAATGGAGGTTTCAATCCTTATTAATTAATCATGTTTCTTCTTTTGTGGTTAGTTGCAACATCTGGATTTTCTGTGAAGTGCAATCTTGTAGGATGAAAAAGTGCATGGCTCCAAACTTCTAAGACTTGCAAATACTTAGAAGCAGGTTTGATTTAGCATTATATGTTATTAATTAGGACATTTCGATTTTGGTAACTCCCACTTCCAAGAAAATCAAGACCCTGATTTACCACTTGAAGAAATTTGGTCAACTAATAATGATTAATCCAGGAACTCCCATTGTCACAGTTTGTTTTTGTTTCCATCGTCCTGCTTATCTCCAAAACCAACTTGCCTCAACTCCTGGCTAAACCAGGGAGAAGAGTTATATGCCATTGTTAGTTCATTTACAATTTTTATCTGGTTTTGCTCTTGTACATATGTTGGCGTTTTGGAGTCTTTACATAAATGCTGTGATACTTTTTTTCTTCTTTTTATTTTTTCGGTGGGCTATTTTAAAATGGAGGCCTGTTTTCCAGTGTGGGACTTTTGATGGTTACAACATTTCAATGATGTTGCATGATGGCCACAGGTGGGGGAAAATGAATGTTTTAGAGCAGTTTTTCAAGCATGACACTTTTAAAATATGTAATTTCAAAGACTTTTCAAGGCCACATGAAATTAGTTTTTATAGCCACTCCAGGTCTTGGGGGGACAAGCTGAAAAGTACTTTTGTTTAGAAGTCTGAGTGATGGTGGGGGGGAAACCTTTTCTTGAGGTTTTTGCATGCCAGTGCACAGCCTATTGCTGTGAGAGAAGGAAGATGGTAAGGCTGCTTGAGGCGATGCACTGGAGGACAAAGTGTTTTCTAGCACTAGAAAAAGAAAATGCATGGCAAAGTTTTGTCTTCTAGTAGACTATATAGCATGCAGAGTTTAGTATGTGTCAAAACAGTGTATGACATTGCTGTATCAAAGTTGTAAAATTAAGCATTATTTATTGAAAACTATGTATTTTTTTTGTAAAAACCTGATCACCTAGAGGATTAATATCAGTGACTTGTGCTAGTGCTACAAACTTAACCAGCTTCTTTACTACAGTACTTGATATGCAGTGTTAATGCTCAGGGTTGAAACCAGTCCACTCCAATGTCTTTTTTTGCAAGAGTTTTTAAATAAAGGAACAACATAATGCAATTGTTCAAAAGACTCTAATAAAATTGTGTGATCAATCTTCCTATGTGTTTTTATGTGGATTTTTTTTCCAGTGTTGCATTTGGTAAATGCAGTTCAGCTATTAGAGCGAATCCATTCTTCATTCTGTGGGCACCCAAAGCTGAAATTCAGTGGGAATAATGTGTCTTTTGAAAAAAACCCTTGACAGATAGTTATGGTCAAGGTAAAGAGGGTAAGTGCTGTTCTGGGCATGCCTGAGAGACACTGAAACAGAGAATAAGCCAATTAACTTCCTTTTTTTTTGGTTAGTACTCTGGATGAAACAATAAAATATTTTATGCTAAACATTTCAAAAATTGCTTTAAAGTTGACCATAGAAGAATGAAATAAGATGGATTACATGCCAGCAAAACCCATTTCTCTCTGTATCTTTTCTACAAACAATTTACCATCTAAATGTATTTTGGCATACAAAATATCATTCTGTATTAAGATTCTAGTTATGAAAATGTTTTTATGAGAACCCTGTAATCAATTCTTGGAACTATAAAAAAGGTGTTTTTAATGTGTTTATGTGGTGAAAGTTGTTTGTATATTAAATATGGTTTTATAGAAATGATGGAGTTATATTGTTACAAATTAAAAATCTGCAATTAACACGAGACATCTTTTGCTGAAACAAACCTTCTAGAGGTCCTGTCTGTAGACATATTTCCATATTACAAAAAAAAAAAAAAAAAAGGCACGTCTCTCTCCTGCTTGCATTTTATATCTATACTTCTGCAACTTTACCTAAGGGTGAAAATATCAACTGATAATAGTTTCCTTCCCATCAAGAGGTTGTGGGTTACTCCTAGAATCCAGGAAATAATAATAAAAATTATATTGACTTCAGCTTTAGCTGATACAAGCCTTTAAATTTGAGAAGAGTCAATTCACCAAATAAAAGATTTCAGATCATTTTGTATGAACCTTGAGAACAGCTCTTCCTGTTGCCCTTGTTGTTATCACAACACCTGAATAACTTCTTTCTCCAAAATACGTTTCTCAGTTGACAAGTAATTATTTCTCTTTAATTTACCTAATTTACTAAGAACACTGAAAACAGTCTATATAATTTCAGAAGTCTGGTCTAGTAGTATTATTTTTTTGTGAATGGCGGTGTGTAACTGATGTGACGTAAAAGTTTGAATTTGATGCATCATAGTGAAGATAGGAAGTTTAAGCTAGTCATTCTAAGTCAGTGAAATAAAATCTTTATTTACAGCCATCATACCACTGTCCTTTCTGTATTTATGAAAAAAAAATACTTTTTAAGATACTTTAGAGGGATTTGAAACAATGTACTAAAAACACATCATTAATATATAATACATATTTTATATATATATATATACATATATATATACAAGTTCCCATAGAGTTTGTTTGTTTATGTATCACTGTATATAACCAAAGACAAGCTGTAGAAATCTTTCAGAACAGACTAAGGCCGTCTATATTATCTCAAATGTCTCTAGCTGAAGTCTTGTGTTTGGCTCTTCCTGAGTGAGAAGTGTCATTACTGTACTGAAAAATGGAACTTCAGTTCTGAATTATCAGGTCCTGTTATTGCCAGAGAAAATTTCTACATTACACACATTGGGAATCTTTCCTATCGTGTGCTTAAAAGTGATTTTGGATTGGTAAACTACGAGTTATCACATCTTAAAACTATCATTTTGGAGGTATTGTGTGGCTTGGGTGTTGGCTCAGTTTTATATGAAAGAAAGGGTAGGAGCACACGTTTGGGGTAAAGAAGTAAAACTCTGACTTGGCATTTCAGTTTTGATTAATATGGTCTCAAGTCTGAACTTTAGGACAAACCCTAGAAGTGCATGAAAACATGGAATGTAGGTAACACAGACCCACAAATATACCCAAACTCATTTGATATCCTTGGAATTTGTTAAGTTTTTTGATAGCCTTTCATAGCCTATTAAAGTTTGGTAGAATAAAAAAATCCACCACAATACAAATATCTCCTGCTATATTAATTCCCACCATGGTTGAAAGAACTTAACACTTTCTCTTGAAATCTGGTGTTTAAATTTACTGGCATCATTCTGACATTTGCATAAGCTAAAGTGTCTATGATAGATCACTTTTTCTGCTACTCAAAAAATTCAATTAAAGACAGTGATTATCTTCAAAATTTACTCATGCATATCCTTTAAAATCTATTTACAAGTTTTATTTTTTCAAGTCTTAATATTAACAAAGAAGGATACATAGGGAACGGGGCAGGATTTAGCTGTAAGCAAGCACAACAAGCAGTTCAAGAAATACATAGCAAAAAAGAAATTTAAATCTGATTGTATTTATTCCGTTAAGTTTCATATATTAACGTGGCATTTTGGCATCTTATATTGTCCTGGTTTCTGCTGAGATAGAGTTAATTTTCTTCATAGTCTGAAGACAAAACCAGGACATATATATATTAATAGTTTTCATCTCTAAGACACCAAATAGGCATCAAGTTAAAACTCTGCAATAGCTTTATGTATGTTCAAATTACATTTTCAGGTTGGTACTAAAGCTAAGAACAAATTTTAGGGGTTACAAAGATGTTATTACTTACTTAATGTGCTTACTTACATTAATAAGAACTAATGTTTGGTCACTTACACATAGTCTTACACTTACACATAGTCTTTGCTTGATGAGACACTGTTGGCCTGCATGTCCTTACGGTAATAGTCCCTGAATATCTATAAAGCCTGCCTTTCATTCACCTAATTTTGTTTGCCTTGTTTGTTGAGTTTTAGCTCTCATACTTTTTAGAGATAAGAATCAATCTTTTCCCCTGCCAGTATCACTGTTGTGCATAGCCTTTCCTTCTCTTTCAAAAGGTAGAAAAAGTGTAGAAAAATCACTGAGAACAGCCCACCTTACAACCATTTATATCCTTGGAAAGTACTACTACTGCGTCTTTTTTAGGCTGTGGACAGCCATAGCCTAAACCAATTCTGCCTTTCTCAGCTCTGTGTGGTCATTCATCAGCTCTGGGTTATCGAAGCCAATAGCTCTGCAGGCAGAGTGATTCATCTGAAGTCATCTACACTTATGAAAACCATCTAAGCTACCTACTTAAACAGTTAAAACTAACCATCCTGATTTTGCTTGAAGTTGGTATGAACAGTGAAGTTTTAGCACCTGTAAAAAGGGAAATAACAACAGCATCAGTAACCATGCTCCCCGCCACCCCCCAATAACTGCATGTTTAAAATGTAAACCTTAATGTAGCCATGATAATCTGAGACTTCTTCAGCCCCCCAAAAAAGTTTTATGGCCAGACACTTTTGCACTTTTTTCACTGTATCAGTCAGTCAGACAAAATATTGCTGTTTTTTTTTCTCTAGCCTTTTCCTGAGCATGTATTTTATATATAGATGGATAGGTATGAATATTGATATATATATCACAGTCTTTCATGCACAAACACAAACAGGCAGCTTTGTCAGTCTTGTAAAGTTAAGGAACAACATGGGAAAAATTGCATTTTCAACTTTATTCAAATCCTTTTTAGCAAATATACTGGCATGAGAACATGCCTACCAAGCAATGCTGTACCTAGAAGTTAGGCACCTGGCTCCAGCTGCTCATCCATGGCAGATGTCTGGGCTCAGCCTTAGTGCTGTGTGATGAGAGATCTGCAACTTGACTGTGAAAATGGGAGGTGTTTGGTGTCTCATACACCGGATTTAGGATTTTATGCTGGCACTCTCTATCCACTCAAGACCTCAAGTTCATGGTTTTAGTCTAATGACAGATGACAAGCTCTTCCCACTGATATGGTATCCTGTAGGTAAAACATTCGCTTTGGGAGCAGAAAGCACAGGAAAGAGATGGAAAGCATGTCTATGCTAAGAAATTAAACAGCACATAGTCCAGGCACTGGAACTCAGTTGTCTGTATCGTTAAATTGTTAGAAAAATCCCTGACATGGTTTTGGCTGGTGAATACTAGCGCTCTTCCAAAAAATCACTGGAACCGTTTGAAAATTAGCATGGGCCAAAGATCATTCCCAATAGGCAGTTTGGATTCATCCACTCTGTTTTGGAAACTAGGAGAGTTTACTAGCATAGATGTGGCCAGATCATGCCAGCTGGCCTCAAAAACAGGGAACAGACCCTGGAATAATTTACTAGCATAGATGTGGCTATAGGTTATAAACCCTACTCTGTAGGACTTTGACCATAAAGTCACTATAATTTTGGAGAATACCTTAGCCTTAACCTATGGACTGGAATGTAAAAGTCATGAGGCTAAAGGCAAAGCAAAAAGGAATTTAACTTTCTACTCTATTACTGATACATACTGTGTATTGGTATTGTCAGTTCTGCAAGTGGTGCGTTTCTGTTGCATTGTCATGGGGACTCATCTTCAACAGCAGTAGTGCACAGTGAGACTGCGACCACAGGTTTTTTTAAACATGGTAATTTCAAATGGAATTTAAGGAGCGGAAAATGCTCTAGCTAATAAAAAATGACAATTTATGCTGCAGTGCCTTCACTCCCAAGAATCCAAAAGCACTTTACAAATACTGTTGGCCAATTTTGAGCTACTCTTGTAGTCAAAATACCTACTGAAATCAATTGTAGAATCACTTCTATTGAATCTCCTCCAACAGTAGAGCTGAGTGAGAATTTTATATGTTGAACAGCTGTAGAACTGGAGCCTTGAAATTGCTATTTAAATTATACATAAGAATCATACAGTGAATGTTCTTCTAGCACTCTCACAGTTAGTTTAGACAATATTTTCATAAACTGCACTCTTAGGAAAAGAAATCAATCCAGCTGGACTAGATAAGAGGGAATCATTAAGCATTTTTCCTACTTAAATATTAACATAATTTAGTAAAATTGATTTAGTGTCCTGAAAAGGGAATGCTCCCGTGATCAGCACATCAGTGTTATAGTCTAACCCCAGTGATTACTCAATCACACACACACACACACATACACAAAAAACAACTGCTTCAAACTTTTTTTTTTTTAATATGTTAAGGATTGGAGGTGAAATAAAAGCTAAAAAAGCATAAAGGAAGATTCAAGTTTCAGACTTATTTGGGTTATACCAATATCAAAACAAAATGATACATCTGTAGTTCACCAGGTTTCACAACTTTTCTGATATTCAGTGGTTTCTTGCTCCATGCAAGTTTTCTGATATCATTCACTGAACAAATGCTATCTGACTTTGAACAGAGGTATGATAATCTGAACAAGATTGCTGTGGCTAGAAGGAAAAACAGAGCAGCATAAGCTTTGCTTGGCAAACAAAACAAAACAAACAAACAACAACAAGAAAAGCTAAAATGGCAAAGAAAGACAAGACAAGCAACTTGCCTACAAAGAGTTGCCCACTGTGTTCTATAGGTTCTTTAGAACCTAAAACTATAAAAGTGCTGCCACACCAGAATAATTTCCAAAATGCCCTCAGCACTGGGATCCTGAAAAATTGCATCTGCTGCTTAGGTCATCAGGATCAGTCTTAGTCAGTGCCATTTCTTTGAAATGGACATGCCCAGGGCACCAGCCAGCAAGATGTGCTGTGACTGTTTGTTTTCTTCCCTGTCTTTCTATGGGGTAGGTAGAAACCTCAGTCTCTGGAAGTTAAAATATGAATCTGCAAGGGACAAGGATGGGGATATGAAATTCAATATCCATATTGGTATTTGCAGATGACTCCTCTCCTAAGCCACTAGAGGTGTTTGTAGGGCTGTGTGATGCCACCCTGCACTTTTGGAGGATGAGACTTTGAGCCAGAATGCTATTCCTCTTCCCTGATACCAGCATTTTCCTTATTCACCATTTCAAGAGAGAATTTAGTTATGAAAGCTGATGAAAAATTTGTGACATATTTTCTTTGGATGCAGTTTGATAGAGCTCTGTTTGATTGTCTGTTATCAGTTAGCCAGCGGTAAAGTTAGACCAGAAGCAGATTTCTTCCATAGTATCCCAGAGTAAAGAATTCAATTAGTGTGAAAACACCTCTTTCCAGTCACACCCAGAAAGTCACTTTGTATGAAATTGGAGACAACGTCTATTGAATAATGACCTGATACTGAATGAAGATTCCCACTACTGTGGGATTAGTAGGCTTAACCATTAGCAAGTTTCACAAAATGCTAATAAAATATTTATTCGGCTATTACTTTTCTTGACCTATTTGTTGAGTTCACTAATGGATTCAGGCTTCCCAGACAGAAACTTATACATTTATTTGAAGCTTAGCTAGCTATTTTCCTCAGTGATGATACATGCATTTTTCTGTCACATATACTTGTATATATATTTATTTTATAAAATTAGGAACATATATATCTATATACAAAGCTATGAATACCTAAGAGGAAAAACAGTAATCAGTTTAAACTCAAATAGTTTCATATTTAAAATTATTCATTAGCTTTTAAAAAAGATTTAAGAGATATTCACTGATTCATCCAACAACCATTTGTTTTGTATATTGTATTAAAAATCACAAGCAATATAGTGTGCACCCCATATTAGGATACTATCTAGTCAAATCCACACTCACAGAGTAATTTCCTGATTTTTTTTTTCCTCTCTCAGATTCTCTTTTAAGAGCCTTCTAATAGATCTGAATTCTGAGATTGTCTTCTCAAATTGGTCTAATTCATATTATTGGCATTCTTGCATGTAAGAGACCTGGGATGTTGGCGCTGGTATATCAAGGAAGATTTTTCATAAAAGATTCACAGAATTTAGTAATCTTGTCATTTGTGGGACACAGAAGACCTACTTTAGGTGCCAGGTATAAAAATATATGATATAATACATATACGTATACATATACATATACACATACACATACACACACAAATACATTTATAATTATAATTATTATGTTATATTGTATTGTATTATTTATTATACATATATAATAGGTATTTCAATATATTTTCAACTTAATTTGCATGGGCTGTGGTTTAAAGCAGACAATTAATTTCATCTATACTTGATGTACTGTGTCTTACAATTGCAGAAAGAAAACATTTTTAAAAGTTTGACTCCAACATTCTGCCAAGCCTTGAAACAGAGGGAATATCAGATAAGTACTAGTGGGGGGGGGGAATGAAACAAAAAATATGTATACCAACAGAAATTGTATTTTACTTCTCTTAAATGCTAGGCACCGATTCCCAGCTCATGGAAGTTAGCAAGGGATAGAATGTCTCCTTGACTCACAAGAGGTTCTTGTAACCTGCTCATCTGGGAGGTTAACATGTGGGATGGATTTCCCATTGTGCCTCCAAAATCCAGAAATATATTCTAATCATTTTTTGTCTTCCTCCTTTCTGGTAACTTTGCAATGTGATTGAAAGATTTATGTATTTCACATATGTGATAAATAGAATCAAAGGTAAATAAAGTAACATTAAAAATGTAACTACTGACCTCTTACTGAGAAAACCAGATAGATATTAACAACACTCCCTCTCTCCTCTTTTGCTTGGGGAAAGTGAGAGCAGAAGAAGCCGTGTGTTTTTATGTTTGCCTTTTCCAGTCCTTTTAATACTCGCTTTATTTCACACTATTACCATTTAGACTTGAATTGATTAACCTCTCCCAAACAAAGTATTAGCCATCAGACATGCAAAGTACTATGGGAATACATTGGAAACAAGACATAAGTGAATGTCACAAGCAGAATAGTTTGTCTATTATCTGAAATAACAATATAAGACCAAAAAAACTTGAAAAAGCAACTGTAATTTTCCTCTCTTTTTCTATAAATGTATATTTTTGAATAGATGTCTCAGCAATGTCTGAAACAAGTATTTATGTAAACTATATGGACTACTTAAGAGGCATGAGGAACAGTAGAAAGTGAGACGTATTGCTGCCTTTTCCCGGGGGTGCAGCATGTGTAATACATATGAAAGGTGACATCATCCACAGAGGAGACTGGATTCACAGACATACTATAAATAAATCATTCAACAAAATGAAGAACTAGCAGAATGGACAAGACAGTTATATACTTTTACATGCATTATTTGCGCAATAATCTGGATCAGCTTCTAAATCTTTCCGGTTTCACAGGTAAACGCAATGCGTATTGCCATCTGAAAAACAAAAGAAAAAAAAGATATTTCTTCTTTAGATTTACAGATAACCTTGTACAGAATGAAGCTAAATAAATCCAACTCTATACTGCCAATTTTAGTTTTTCATTTTTATAGACTATACATGAATATATTTATTTATTTATTTATTTATTTATTCATTTATTATTATTTTTTTTTCAGATGTAACATAGAAATACTCCCCTGGTCCCAGAGGGTGTGGAATAACCTGCAGGCAGTAGGGATGTAGTGCACAGAGGATGAGTGTGGCTGAGCTCCAGTGGTTCTAGTGGTTCCTCTCTAAGGCCACCACTGTCAGGTCCGTAGGCTGCAGGGAAAACCATCAATCCTGTAAACCTCATGAACACTCTCCCAAGGCTAGTCTCAAACATCATTTTGGGATATGGATGCCTGCATCTCTTGGACTTGCCAGATTTAGGCTGAATTCAGATTACCTTTACCCACCTCGGTCTACGCTGAGGGAGCTGAAGGACTCAGGTGACTTAGCTGTACCTAATCATTGCAGCAGATGAAAATCCCATGCTGGGACCGGAGGTTCCTCTAGCACACACAAAGGGACCATTCAATGTACTTAACTTCAGCCTAGCAAAAGTCTGGGATTTCTGTTAATTGAGAACCACAGAGGGTCAAGAGCTACATCAAGCAAGTAACTGTTTAGTACAATTCATATGACTTCTTTTTTGCAAGATCACTTTTCTGAGGAGTGGGAGAACTGTCCTCTGTGCCTTCCTCAGGCTGCAACTCTCAATCACAGCCCCTGTACTCGGGGATGGGACAGATCCTGCCCTGTACTGGGCCATTACCACTGAGTATGAGATCCTTGGGGGCAGGTGAAGCAAAAATATGTGCAGCAGTATTTACTCTCTTGCAGTTATTTGCATAAATCGTGGCAGCATCAAAGGAACGCGTCTTCCTCTTGGGGTGGAGGGCGATGAGATTCCTGTTTAAATTTAGTGCCTGTGGAAGTGCGTTCACAGACGAGGCCTCTGAGAATGCTCTGTCTCCTTCACTGCTATTTACAGCATCTGACCGAGTGCCAGAGGCTGCAAGCTGGTAAATGTAAAGATAAATTTGGATATGTGCTTTTCTGAATTGGGACGTTATAGACTGCTTTTCAGTTGGTCCACAAATTCTGGTTATAGTGGAGGCTAAATTTATCAAGTAAATACAGGAATAATGAAATAAGTGGAAATTGAATGCTTTTTATTTTTATTCTCTTTATTTATTTATTTATTTTACTTTTTAACTTGATTGTGCACTGTGCTGCTATTTTCTTTATACAGTTTCAGATCTGACTTTTCATCCTTTTTTTGCCTTTTCTTTTCACCTCTCAGCTTTCCCTTGTTAAAGGCACATATTAAAAATGGTGACCTCTATTCTCCCTCTTCCTTAGTTTTTCATTTCCATTTCTTTTTCAAATCTGTAAATTTAAAAAAACTCTTTAGCTTTGGAAAAGTATAAAGGAAAAGAAAAATGAAATTCTATAACTCTGTCTCTCTGTTACATTTTAAAACTTTTTCACCTTTTTGAAAAGTTATAGAGTGACAAAGATACTGAGTCCCATTTTTTTTTTCCTCTTTACTTTTTCCAAAGTTTAGGAAGTTTTGAAAAGTTACAGAGTGTCAGAAGAAAAATGGAAAAAGTGAGAAAATATCCCCGACCCCTTTTCATTCATTCATTCACCCTGGAAAAAGATAAAACATATAAAACAAAATAAAATAAAACAAGGGAAAGAGGAAAACAATTAAGTATTTTTTTTTTTTTTTAAAAAAAAGTATCTGGACAAATAAGGACATAATAAAAGTACAGAAGTTTTATTTTAAGAACAAGTAGTTCGTTCACTGTAAAATGTTTAAATGAGAATATTTGTCAAGCTTTAACTGGCCTCTGTGGTATTAGGCAATGCACATATGGAAACAGATACGATCTCTCCTGTAAAGAAATACTATCTGGATTTGATTTCTCTCATCTTTTTCTAAATGACCCCAACTCCACTTATAATGTACCAGTTTTCTTTTGTTTTGTTTTGGGGCAGAATAAGATAGAAAAACTAAGCAGAAGGACATGCTTGAGGCAGACTTGTACAGAAACTTAAAAATAATGAAAAGAAACATGGATCTAACATGTAAGATGACTGGGAGGTAAAGAAAGAAAATGAAAAAAAAAAAGAAAAAATAAACAGTAAAAAATCTGGAGAATAACATTTTTTAAAGACGAGATATATGAATGACAACAAGGTCAAGACTGCAAGAGTCAGCATGGGAAGATCAAGGACAGGCAAGGATAGTAGGAAGAGGAGTGCAAAGGACAGCAAGATTCCGTACTGATGCATACTTAGGAATCAGAAAATTTGGAGAGAGTCTGGCAACAGGAGAAGGATGAAGGTAAGGATTTTGTGCTTGCAGGATGTGTGATATCTCTGGAGATATGGTTATCTGAACTCATGTATGGCTACAACAGCTGTATGGAGAGAAAGGAGCTGACTGCTAGGGAAAGATATCTTCCTCAGAACCTCCAGTACATTTACAGAAAGTTAAAAAAACCTAGGTTTTTATACATTTCAGTGACAAAATGAATCATAAGCGTAGAAGAATAAAAGAGAAAGCACATTAAACTTTACTTGCTCAGGACTCAAAGAACCATTTCACAAGCAAAAACTTATCATACCTAATGGAGCCTATTACTCAGGGGACGATGTGAAAAGTAATACATGGCTTGTAGATTATTTTCCTGTGTACCAAGAAGCAGCTAGGATGAAATAGTCCTCTGAAACTTGATGTCATTCCCATATGTCACATATTTTTAGTCTCTTGTCCCCCTGGCTGAGGCAGAGATCTGTTGTAACAAAGTGGACACAAAATGAAAATAGGTCGTTCTTACAAAGTATTGTCATTTTCAATTGAAAGAAAATGTCTGAGGAAAAAGGTTTGAAATGAATGGATGTGGGCACATGAGATATGGAAGAAGACTGATGCACCCCTCATGCTCTTGCTGTGCTCAGAAGGATGCTTCTTCCACCAGGAAGGAGCTGGACCAGCTTCTGAGTGCTCTAGCTCAGGCTGGTGTTTGGATGGGAACAGAAACCCACAAGAAGCACTCCCTGTTCATGGCAGCACTCTATTATGTTTTTCAAGTCATAGTACATATCTGTTAAATCAGCAATATTTTTCTTTTCCCCACCATCAGCCACCTATCGCATTTCTGTGTGGCTCAAAATGTACTAATCCTTATTGCTCACAACTAAGACCAATAGTTTGGGAAACACTGACTTGGACAGAAATAAACATTTTTCTTCTATCATACTCAAGACAATGAGTTTATCTACCAATTCTGGAATAAATGATTGAATTAGAATCATAGAATGATTTGGGTTGGAAGGGACCTTGAAAATCATCTAACTCCAACCCCCCTGCCAAGGTCAGGGACACCTCCTGCTAGATCAGATTGCTCAAAGTCTAATCCAGCCTGGCCTTAAATACTTCCAGGGATGGGACATACACAACTTCTCTGGACAACCTGTTTCGGTTCTTCAGTAAAGAATTTCTTCCAAATATCTAATCTAAACTTACCCTTTTTTAGTTTAAAACCATTACTTCTTGTGCTATCACTACACTCTCTGACAAAGAGTCCCTCCCCAGTTTTCCTGTAGCCCCTCTTTGGGTATTGGAAGGCCACTATAATGCCTTCTTGGAGCTTTCTCTTCTCCAGGATGAACAACTCCAACTCCCTTAGCCTGTCTTCACAGGAGAGGTGTTTCAGTCCTATGATTATCTTCGTGGCACTCTTCTGGACTCACTCCAACAGGTCCATGTCTTAGTTGTCCTTCAGAGCTGAACATAGCACTCCAGGTGGGGTCTTACGAGAGCAGAATAGAGGGGGAGAATCACCTCCCTCAACCTGTTGGCCATGCTGCTTTTGATGCACCCCTTGATTCAGTTGGTTTTCTGGTCTGCAAGTGCACATTGCTGGCTCATTTTGAGCTTCTCATCAACATACACTCCCAGGTCCTTCTCAACAGGATTGTTTTCAATCCGTTCTACACCCAGCCTGTATTTGTGCTTGGAATTGCCCCAGGCCAGCTGCAGGACCTTGCACATGGCTTTGTTGAACTTCATGAGGTTTGCACAAGCCCACCTCTCAAGCCTGTCCATGTACCTCTGGATGCCATCCCTTCCCTCTAGCATGTCGACCACATCACACAGGTTGTTGCTATTGGCAAACTTTTTGAGGAGGCACTCAATCTTACTGTCCATATCACTGACAAAAATATTAAACACTGGAGGTCCCAACACTGACCCCTGAGGAACACCACTCATTACTGGTCTCCACTTGGACTTTGAGCTGTTGACTGCAACTCTTTGAGTGCGGCCATCCAGTCAATTCCTTACCCACTGAGTGGTCCATCCATCAGATCCATGTCTTTCCAATTTAGAGACAAGGTTATCATTGGGACAGTGTCAAATGCTTTGCACAAGTCCAGATAGATGATGTCAGTTGCTCTATCCCTAGTCACTAATGCTGTAATTCCATTGTAGAAGGCCACCAGATTTGTCAGGCACAATCCACCCTTAGTGAAGCCATATTGGCTGTCACCAATCAGTTCCTTATTTTCCATGTGCCTTAGGATAATATTTAATTATTTTCCATAATCATTTGTATTATACATGTCTCTCTCATATATGTTATATACAAACAATCCTCCTCCTTGATATATGAACAATTTTTGGATCTCTCTACTAGGGGTGCCATTAATAAAAGCCGTGTAAACCCTTGTTCAAGTTTAATACAAGAATAATACTGATGAGCTGGAAGGAATTCAAAAAAATACAATAGGGAGAAAGATGAAACCAGAAAAAATGTTTTACAAGGAAAGAAATGAAAAAAATTATATATATTTCAATTCACCAGATGAGAACTAAGATGGGTATGGTAACAGATCACAATTACTCGCAAAATGGAAATACCATGACTAAAAGAATGGTTTATTTTGGCACAAGGATTATAAGTAAGCATGACAGGATGAAACTTAAAACCGGACCTGTCAACCTACTAGATGAAGGGAGCTCCACAACCACTTTTATTAAAAGCTGGACTTGACAGAGAACTGTTCTAGGAGAACATTCTCTGCTGGCATGAACCACGACCAAATATATCTCTCTTTGCTTTTATATCAACAGTTCAAGTTGAAAAAAATCTAACATATTTATGTAATATTATGTGTGTGTTAACATAGTACGGTGTGATAGCATGAAAGAAATTAGCCTGCTTAGGAATTTTATGACTTCTTTTATTCTGAGTTTTAGCAAATTGAAGAGGGTAATGAATCTGTCAAAGATTTCAGAAAAAAAAAATAAAATAATAAAAAAAAACATTTGCTACCAACTTATTTTAGAGCAGGAGAAGAGTTGCAGGGGGCCAACAGGATTGCTAGTGGGATTCGTGTGGTTTCCAGCAATCTCCCAGTAATGTATAAGCAGTATTTAAATCCTAAATGTAATACTGGTGGATGTGAGTGGGAATGGGAAGTTCATGTTGCACTCCAGCTTTCTTAGTTTTTCAGTGTGAGCTGATGAAACCACACTATTGCTGTCAAAGGCCAGGTTAACATTTAATAGCCCTGTAAAACTTTAAACTTACTTTCAGAAAGTCTTAAAACATTGTTATAGCCCAGATTAAAATTCAGTGGAACTATTAGGTTTAACCACTGCCTTTCATTTGAGATAACTCTAAAAGGTATTAACCTCTGTTATAGAAGAAGGAAGCTGAAGAAATAGACAAAACTCTGTCCAAGCTGAAGACAAATGCAAGGTGGCTCAAGAATCTGCTTTATTCTGAATAGAGATGCTTGGATTTTAAAAAGCAAGGAGAAATGCACACCCAGAGACAGGGAAGAGTTCTTGGGGCAACTTGAACAGCCATTGCTCTGTGTACCTAGGGGATGCAGGGTGAGGATTTTTAGTAGGAAATTGGCTAAAAATTCTAATGACTGTGAATGATGAATTTTGTCTTCTGTTTGTACTGTTTGAGGAAACAAAATTATGTACTTCTTTTTAGTAAGTAATGCTTTCTTCATCACTAATTGCTCTTTTTTTTTCTCAAAGCAAACACTAAGACACCAAATTTCACTTAGTGACTAAAACTACTACTAATGTTGATAATATGAAAATCCTTCCTTCCCTTTTAATCTCTCTTTCCTATTTTAAGTCAGACTTAACCTATTCCAAATTAGACATAATGTACCATAATAAAAAGTCTTAAAAGTAATTTAAATAGATATCCAGAAAACACGTGTATTGCAGTAATTATAGGTATGTTTCAGATCTCAGGTCAAAGGTATAAGTATCAACTCCTGTCCTTTCTGGTTTGCCTGGGACAAAAAAATGCTTGTGATACCTCCCACCCTTTCACAATTAGACAAGAGAGACAATTAGAGACAATTTTTAAATACTAACTTTCAGCTTTCAACTGAAACAAATCTGATGTGTGGATTTCCTTCTAAGCAGAAGCAATTTCCCTAGCAATAAGAACTAAGTAAATTTTTATACATGCTGAATGTTCCATAGAGCACTATGCAGAACCATCACACCAAGGTCTTGCTTATATAGTTTTAAAATCTTCTGTTGAAGACTTCTCAAGAAAACAGGTTTTGAATGTGCAATACTTCCAGGACCTGCTCATACAACAGCTGGAAATTTCCCCTGGAAATTCAGGGAAAGGACAAGATATTTTTGTGGATCCACTTGCTGTGAGAACTGTGAAAAGGTTGACCTGGCTGCTCATCACTGTCCCTAACCTGAAGACTACAACCTCCCAAACAACAACATTTCTATAGAACATTTTAGTATTTCTTGTTTTATTCAGTCCTAAATCAGCTGAATTAATTTCATTTGTCACTGAAAGACATCTAATTCCAGCAGTAATAAGCAAGTAGATCACAGTGGTTGGCCTTTTTTAGCTTCCTAGCTTGCGGTGTTGACCAATGTGAAAATAATGTTACTACTTGTAAAGCACACAAAAATGCTTTGGGAGCCATCTAAGGAAAACAAAAATGTATACCTGATGTGCACAGCATATTTATTCATGGATTTCATCCTAAAATCTTATCAGTACACAAGGCATCATTTTATTTTATTTTTCACTCCCTTGTTAAATTCCAAATCAAGTCCAGCATGAAGCTTTATGTCATCTAATGACATCCACCATAAGTTTTTATGTTTTTCTCTCATTTTTCTCCCAGTAATGCTTAGTATTTCTCCTTAGTATATTTTCTTTGTATTTTTAATTTTATGTGTGTATCTTTGTTTAAGAATAGAGGGCACATTAAGTCTGCTAAGGAGGCCTCAGTCCTTCCTGTTGTTGTTTCCAACATGCAGCACAACTTCCACACTCATTACAAACTGTTGTTGCCAAAAAGAGATCAAAAACTTGAATCCAAGATAACATAATGGATTTGCCAGTCATATTCCTCTTCATGTGTTATGCTTCTATCAGGATAGATGAGGAATGTTAGATGGCCTCTACAAGTGGCCATTTAATTGACAAAACATCACATAAAAACTGCATTGACTTTATACAGGGGCTTGGGGTGACCTGTCTCCACTGAGGATGGTAATAAAACTCCCAGTGCTTTGCATGGTACTAGTATTTATTTCATCCTTATTCTTTAAACCACCCTAATGAGTTCTTTTGTAGAGGTCACCTCATCTTCAACTTCAAAGTATGAAAAGGTTGTTCTTCTGGGTAGCATTCATCTCCCTTTAGCCATTTAAAAGTTAGGGGTCTAAGAGTGTGCATCATTCAGGTTGCTTCATGTGAGAAAAAGACATCTAAAGTGGACAGGCTAAATTGTCCTCTGGAGAGTGATAATGAACACTGAAGTGACAAGAGTGGATGCCTAGATATTAGATCATTAAAGAAAATGAGATGAATCCTATCTTTTATATATATAATAATTAGTTCATAGTTAATATTGAAAACAAGAAAAATGTGGTGAGCAATGAGATATGTATTATGAAATATCAAACCTGGGGCTGATAAATAACTGATGATACATGATACATGATAAATAACTGTTGATACTTAGAAAGTAAGGAAAAAAAATAGAACATACCTTCTCAGTTCAGACTCACTAATTAATCTAATCAGTTAGAATCTTAATTCAATATACCCCTTATTCTGTGGAAATCTTCTTATCATTACTCTGTTCCACTTCTGTTTGTGGAAGACTGTCTCTCTCTGACACACGCCTTGCCATTGCATGATAAGGCAGACGTCGATTGTGCTTAAATGTCTTGCTGCTGCTGACATGTGTCTAAATAATATGCACAATGTGTTTCTAAAACAATCTAATGGCTCAGCTGAATTAAAGCAAGCTTGCAAAGTAACACATGGGAATCTGACAGGCTGTTTAATTTGTTGGACACAATGTATTGCAGCAAGGATATTTCACATTTGCATATTTTCAAAACACAATGAAACACAGTGGTTAAAAATCTGAAAATGCCCATGTATGGTAGGTTCAATACATGAGTGTTATTGTCATCAATAAACTTCTGGTAACTACTACTCCAATCGGAAATGTGCCTTTGGCATTTCTACCATTCATCTGTGAATGATTTGTATGATCTCTTCAAGTTTGGTTCTACAAAACTTTGCTTATCTCTTCCACCCTAAATAATATTTTTGGTTGTCACTAAAAAGCTTTTCAGATGCTTCAAAACCATGTAACATCACCTCAGAATCCATTACATGCCCAATCTTTTTCTTTCTATACCCTAGGTACAATTTCATATATTTATGTCCTTTGCCTTTTATGATATGCTTTTTTGTTATTGTTTGTTTCTTTGTTGCTGTTTGTTTATTTTCTGTTTGTTTTAAATGCGTCTGTATGTCTCTTCCAAGGACAGCATGAATTTGGGATGATATGGTGGCTCCGATCTGCAGCAACTTTTCAGTCAAACAGCTACAGAAAATGGTATGGAGATACAAGTGATATATATATATATATATATAAATAATATATATATAAATGCCACATTCATACAAATGATACCATTTCCTGAACTTTCATTAGGTTATAGGCTGATTTTCCCACATCTTCTATGGAAATTAATTTCCTTTATTGCCCTATGACATCTATTTTGTTTCATGAGCCATATAGTTTTAGAAGTATGAAGTCTTATAACACGTGGATTTTCTCTTCTCTGTTTCAGCTAGGGAAAATATACAGGGTAACTAATGTTATTAGAAAACTCATATCACAATAGGGTTGTAGGGTAAACAACTACATTTGCAGTATATAATCTCCTCCACAAGATTTCTAATTATTGTTATGCTTGTGTAGTCAGGAAATCATGGTCTATAAAGCAAGCCTAATTTCCTGTGGCTTGCACCTGAACACGATAAAAGCTCTTGATCTCCTTTCTTTCTCCAGAGGCAAATCACAAGGCTGTGACATTGCAGTTTAATCCTACAGTGAGTACATACTTCCACTCATGTAATACTGAAAGTGTTACCTTGATGAATGCTTGACCAGGGTCTCTTTGGACTTTCTGTAACTGCCTTAGTATTTCTTTATAATAAAGGGAAGATATGCTACATTGTTTTGTTGTTGTTTTTTTTTCTGTAATCTCAGTAATTGCATGAGTTAGTGAAGGACACTAATTAGTTTAGGCAAAATTGTTTTTCCTCTTCTTCAGACTTTTATACCAACATGAGCGTGTGCTTATGTTAGACAGACAGTTAATTACTACTTCCCCCTACAACAAAGAGAAGACTATATTGATTAGGTGTAGCTGTGAAAACATTAAAGGAGAAAAAAAAAAAAAAAAAAAGCTCCAGGTTTGTCCTATGTAACATGAGCTTTAGTGCTTGTGACAGGTGCCAGATTTACAGCACTAGAGATTGCAATCCTCTCTACCCAAGGCAGGTAAGGCTTTTCCCTGCCTGTCACTCAGTTGTGCTCCAGTGGGAGAAGTACCAGATGTGCAAAAGCACTTCATTGCTTTTAAATCCTTTGGTGCTGACTGAGTAGGATTGCATCAGGGACATCAAATTATTTCATGTGGGCCAACAAATAACACTGACTTTCCTGCCTCCATCCAACAAAGCTGTTTAGAGCATATATAAATTTAAGAGTAGCTCTATCTATTCCAGTGCTTTAGGTCCTCATTCACTTCTGACCAGGAGAAGATTTGAACCAGAGACTTACAGATAAAAGGTTTCATATCCATCCACTAATTCCCCAGTCACTCCTAACAAACTGCCTTTGGAAGCATATAAACTGTGCCTCATGCCAAATGCCTTGGCAGAATATTCCCGTTTCACAGTTTCTGGCATCTACCATTATCCAGTATCAGAAGAAGCACTTTTGTTTTGCTAATATTTGTCAAACTTCACATCATGACTTCAAGCCTAAAACCTATACCTGCCCTGAACAGTACTTCTTTAAGCATTTAATCCTATGAAAACTCATGGTGACTTACTCGTTCAAGTGAGCTAGGTCTGCATTCTCAAGCCAAACCTAGAATAAATGCTTATTATTTTACAAGAAAATAAACATCTTCAGCAATATATCCAATCTTATATGCTAATAAATTTTCAGTTGAACTGCTTGTGGTTGAAGAAATAAAAGAAAAAATCTGGCAGTAAATATGAGGGAGGTATGGAAGCATTAAAGTGTTTCACTGAAAATATTGTGACCAGAGACCAAGATCATATTAATATACAGTTATAGTTGCTTTGATGCTCTGAATTACTTGTAAACTAAGTATATATGCAAAGCAGCCATTGAAGAGGCCCGGTTCACACGTCTGTAAACACTTTGCCGAAGTGACAATTTCTTGTCAGTTATATGGTCTCTCCCCACCTGCAGCCCACAGGCAGAGGATCCCTCCTATGTTAGGACCTCTTCCTCCCCATTGCAGCAGAGTCTGTGCCTCCGTGGCACTGAGCTTCCTGGCTGCAGATACTTTAGATGACTCAAGGGCACAGAGCCATGGCAGTCTGCATCATGTTACACCTGCACCACTTCTCAGTGTGCCTGTCGCAGGGCACGGGAAGGGAAGGCAGCTAGCATGGGTCTCATGGGGACTGGAGAAAAAGAAAGTCTCAGAAACTGGAGGCTGGGAAGGTCTTGCTGAACTATCACATCCCAGTCCCTCATATCACAAATGTCCATATCTGTATAGGTTACATAATTAATATTCCATCTGCCCCTCTATCCATTTGTTCAGTGGCACTATTTTTTTTCCATATCCCTGCTAAAAATACTGCTCATGTTAACAATATCATTTTTAGAAACTACATTACTTTGATAGTTAGTAGTTATCCTGTGGCTTGCTAATATATCCAGGTTTTTCTCTTCCTCAGTCATTTCTAACAAATGAGCCCTTTGCCTGTAGCAGAGACTTTTGTTATTAGCCTGTAAGTGCATGACCTTGCATTTCGTAGTATTGAATTTCAATTACTCTAGCCTACGACGTCATGCAGTTCTTCCTGCGTGCCTCTTCCCAGCCATCCTCCAGAGTCAAGTTCCCTCCACCGTGGTATCACCAGCAAATATCAGCACCTCTCTGACTCTTTGCTTACCAAGGGCATTAAAAGCACATCACACAAAAACAGTTCCAACAAACCATGCTTGGGACTAGCAGCAGGAACCTCCGTGCAGTTAAGTGAGTTCTACCCCAAGCTTAGTCCTTGTGGTTGCACTAGCACTTGGCTGGTTCCCTCTTCATGTCATTGTCCTGCTACGGATCTCTGTTTTCCACAGCGCAACCAACAATTCCTCATGTAACATGGTATTGTGCAGTTAATTACAGATATATATAGTTAACTAAGATTGAGACAAAGTATCTATGCCATTGCAAAGACAGGTTGCCAGCATGAAGTTAACAGATACATAGATCCAAATATGCGAATTATCTATCAATTATCTATCTATCTATCCATCTATCTATCTACCATCTATCTATCACCTACCTATTTATCTATTCATCTGTCTATCTATCTTCCTTCTAACATCTAGCTTTATATGGTTATATAGAGTTTTATTTTTTTTTCATTCTTTCCTGATTTTTTTTTCCTTAAACCCCGCATATCAGTAGTTGGACTAAGCACTCCTGTAGCCACAGCATTTTTTTCTCATTCTAAATACCACTCATATGGCAGTACTTCTGCTTCAGCCAGATAATTTGCTGAAAAGATGGGGATATTTTTGTGCTTGTGCTCTCAGTCCAATCCAGTAATCGCTCTGAATTACCCATTTCCTTCAATGTGGCAATCCTATTTTCTGTGGGGGCAGGGAAAGTCTTCTTACAAACTACACATTTTGCTTGCTGGCTTTTCACATGCTTATCACTGCATTTTGAGTCCCAGCTTCAAAGAATCCTTAAGATAAATTCACCTAAACATCCGGTAAGCCAGGGAATGCTTTTTCTGATATACAAACAGGAACAACTTCAGCAGGGCAGAATGAGAGTTTGGGGTCTGTATTTTACTGTATTTTAATAATTGTAGGCAGAATTATACAAGTTTCTAAGGGTCTACATTTTTTAATGTCAGATAAATTCATAAGTAGGTATCCAGATCTCTGCGAATTTAATTCCTTCATTTCTAAAACCTGAATTGGCACCTAAAATGCAGTTGTTGGAGCCATGGAGACTGTAGCTCACTGATGTTTTGTTTTGTTTTGTTTTGTTTTGTTTTGTAGCCATTACTGAAAAACTGTCTAGATGGTACACAGCAAGGAAAAAATTCCATCTCACCTTCCCCTGCCCAACTTTGACACCACAGGCTGTGTTGCAGCACCCTATCCAATCTGCTTTATGCCACAAATGCACATTTGAAACAATGCTTGTATTTTCTACTTATGCAGGGTAGAGTTATCTCACACGGTTGCTGCCTGGAGCTCTCACCTCTGCACATGAGTGCACTGCACACTGCTCCAGACAGGTACCGAGGGAAGCAGGCTGAAGAAGTGTAACCTGAAAAGCCGAGCTTTGAGCAGGTGCACAGAGGTTATCTGTGCTGCCAGACTCGAGGTACTTAAGAGGAATGAACAGGTGAAGGAGTCTCCACATTTCAAGGAGTGTTTGTAAAATAGTTCAGTAGTTCAACAGCATTTTTTTTTCTTCTGAAAGCAGATATAGAGTAAGAAAACACCATTTATTTATTTATTTATTTACCTAATTTTATTCACAGCGAAATGACATTTCAACACACTTAAGAGTATTTTCTTACCTTTTGTGCAACTGAGTGTTTGCTAAGGCTTTAAAGGTTCAGATCAAGCCCTTATAAAGACAGAAGAGATGACACGTAGGCTATGGCACACATTGTTATGGATCTATGGCTCCAACTTTGCATTTTCATTGTCACTACCTAATTAGATCAACTGGCAGTTTTATGACAAGGAAAAGGTTATAATTGACTTATTTGAGCAGAAAATGCTTATTTTGCCTACTTTCACTGACACTCACCAACACGTTTGCCAATTCTGTTGTGATCTCCCAGCAACGATCATATTCTAAATATCACCGTGTCTGAACAGTGCCTGGATGAAACTTTTAACCCAAATCTCACTTTAAGTGAATCTCTAGAAAATTCCACCTCCCAGTAAGAGCGTACAAGCACCTGAGCATGGATCATTTTTCTCTTTTTGTAGTTTTCTTTCCAAAATATATATATACATGCCCAGATTTTTGGTCACTTCCATTCATTTCTTTTGCCTCAACTTATATCAAGGGTGGGACTTAACTCCAGAGACTTGCTAACGAGCTGTCTCATTAAAACAGGGCCCAACCTCTAATTCTGTAATCCTTGCAGTCTTCGTAGAATATGGTAACCTTTAGATTTGATGGGTGCCCCTGTTTAATGTCCCCAGCACTGCCAGCACTGCATCACAGGGCAGCATTCCTGCAGTGGCTTACCTCAGTGGTTAGCTGAGGGAAGAAGAGAGCTTATATTCAGCAAAGCTCTAAAAAAACCTGTGAAAGGAAAATGAAAACAAAAACAAACAAGCAAAAAAAAATGTCAAGCTTAATATAGTTTTGATTATATTTGTACTATGTGTCCCTTCCTTGTTGGTTTAATGGGACTTCAAAGTAGTTGGGGGGGTGGGGAGGGGTGGGGGGGGTAGGGGTGAGGAGATAGAGGAGGGAGAGGAGGAAGTTGAGGACATGACAAAACTAGAAAATGGCTTGTTTATATTAAAGTAATCTCATTTATATTAGCAAATTTTACTAAGGAAATCCCACTGAAATAAGGTATTTGTATCCAAGTGTGTCCTAGCTGATGACAGGGACAACCATAACATATTTATTAATTTCAAACAATGTATGGTAACTAACATGGCAAAATATATATGAAAATTACAGTCTCCTTTATCCCTACAAAGATTTAGTTCTGTTGAAAATGAAACACAAAATTTCTGTAAATGATTTCTAATATTCTTAATCTAAACCCAGGACTTCAAAATCAAATAATTGAAACATTAAACAGCTTCATTTACAAAAACATATATGCAGATTCAGACCTATAGAGTGGAAAACATAATTCAGTGGTGTCAGCAAAGATGTAAGAGACAAAACCTTTGGGTTCTTTTCCTGACTGTTTATTTTTCTGAATTCAGTAAAGCTGTTTACCTTGGCCAGGCTTGGTGATTATAAAAATGTGGATAAGATAATTCATCTTCTTTGTAAGAATTTCATAGAAATTTAGTTAGCATTTTCAAAACTGCTTGAAGGATAAGAATTATTAAGTGCTGTGGTGTCTTACTGCTGGAAATGATAGCAGTGAGTACTTGTATGTACTCCATTTCTGTGAATGAAGGGAATTCTGTTGACAGACTCTCAAAGAAGCTTTGGGTCTTTACTTTTGTTAAAAAAAAAAAAAAAAAGTAGTTAAAACAATAATTTTATGGGATTTTTAGTATGAAAAATAATGGATTCTTTACTTCTTGAAGACTCTGTAGCATAAAATACAACAGAACAGACAAGGCCAAGTACTTAAAAGCCACAAATGTATCCCAAACATGTATGCTGCACCACACTAGGCCTTCTAACTTTCAGGGCCTGCTTTCATTTCTCAGTTTGATCTGGATTTTCATATTTCCTCTATCTACTTTGATTTTCCCAGCATCTTTTATTTCTTTCTTCTCAGAGGTAAGATTATCCATACCCTCTGCTTCTGCAGACTGGCACGGCTCCTTTGAAGTCCATGAAAGTGTGCCAATTTACACCACTGCAGACTAGTTCAATATTGTGTTGTAACTACAGATGGGTGCCAGCTGCAAATTTTGGTTTGGATCCAGGCTCACCCCAAACTAGGGAGTGTTTGGATTCATGGTTGTGGCTCAGGCCCCTTCTCTATGGCTGTTTTATACCAGAAAGTGAAAAATTGCTTTCTGAATGCAGTGGAGGGCTAACACCTGCCAGGGAGATACCTTCATTAGAGTTAATCTGCATGAACCTGGAAAGAAATTTTTGCGGAAACCTCCTGTATAGAAGAGAGTCAGAGGAGGGAAGAGATAAAATCATAGTAAAAAATAAAATAAAATAAAATAAAATAAAATAAAATAAAATAAAATAAAATAAAATAATAAAATAAAATAAAATAAAATAAAATAAAATAAAATAAATAAAATAAAATAAAATAAAATAAAATAAAATAAAATAAAATAAAATAAAATAAAATAATAAAATAAAAACACTATAAGCTAAAATTTGTGTTTGATCTAATGCATTCTGAAAATAAATTTCAATATTGTTGAACTGTTAGGTTATTGAATGAGTTTATATTCTGCATATCACTGTCCAGTAGAAGAGGCTAAGAAAGAAAATCCTTATTAAAGTCTAGCAGTGAAATGAAAGATACATAAAAACACAGAGTTATTAGCATACATTTCATTCTATCAAACTAACACTGTTAAATCCCACATTGTCTTGGCTTTTCCCCTCCTGCTAAGACAGAAATGAACATGTTTTTTTTATATTTCATTTATAAGATCTACAGCTAATTTTAATAAATTCGTAATATTTAATTCATGCTTGTTGAAGCCTTGTTCTATTTCAGTTTTGACCTTGGAAGTTGATTAAAATTATGTGGGATGTCATTGCCAGTAAAGCAGCAAATTCCTGGAAAACATCTTTGGTTCAAGAGCTGAAGAGGACAAAAAGGACTTTCAAATGTTGAAACAATTTTGAGGTGTTCAAAATATAAATTTGCTTTTCACACACACACACAAACACACACCAAAACAACAGAAAATACAACCAGTATTTCATTTAGGACTGCGTATAATCATTATTGTCAAAGACCATCTTAAATATCATCAAAGATCAAATAAAAATTTCTGATTGGATGTTCAGAAGGGTTGCCCAGTTGATATGGCTGATAGGTCAAGGTGCTCTACAGATCAGTGAGAGATATGTGACAGACTTTGCCACATTATCTTCCCAGCATGCTCCTGCCATAATGAAAGACCACCGTTAAGAGGGGCTGGCCTGTTCATTTCCAATCTCTTTGCTGCCAAACATGTTAACTCCAGTCACACAGGAATGCCTTTGCTTCCTAGGAGGGCTGATAGCGTCTTTGAGGGAATGGAGTTAGAGCTCAGACTCTTAAATAAGTTAATGTTATTTAAGACATGTAAGTTCTAGAACTTAAACCTCCCCCCGCCCTCCCCCCCCGCCACTTTTCTGTTTTTTTTTTTTTTAATTTAAATTACTTGATAGCAAGTCTTCACTTCCCAAATTCACAGTCTGTCAGCCATCAATTTCAGTAGACAGTACAGACACAGGTTTAGTGAAGGAGGAGGCTTATGTGAGCTTTGAGGTGGCCCTCATTCACTTGCTCTAAAGCCCATGAGAGAGCATTGGCCAAGAAGTTCTGCCTTCTTCTCATTCATGTTAAGACTACATTTACCCCTGTGGGAAGGAATTGTCACTGTTGCAAGTCTGGATGGAGTCTGAAACAATAACTTTATATATACTAGGCTCCATAAACACTTAGATGCATTTACAACACATTTTTTATACCTTTACATCAGTACATTGAAGGTAGTGAATTTTGCAACCTTGAAAATAAAATATTCTGTATTCTGCTCCTTGTTTTTGTCATATGTAAAGCCATGCACTGTAATTAAGACATGACTGTAATTAAGATTATAATTTTGTCAATTAAAAATAAAATAGAGAGAGATTATTGTGAGGTGTTATTTTTCCAAGCTCCTGAGCCCTCTCATGATATTTTCTGTCTTGTATTGTAAAGAATTATGGTTCATTCTAGACACTCTAACACTGTTAGATCTTCATGAGAAAGCAGAATAAACTGGGAGCCCTATGAGCCCAGAGCACAGTGAAGACATTTGGCTTGAAAAAAAAGCCTACATACTAGTAGACAAAGAAACTTAATATACACTTTACATTTTTAAAGAAGATTACAGCCAATATTTGCATAAATTTATCTTCATAAACTGTAAGAAATACCACTGTCTTAGTCATACTGACTTTTTTTTTTTTTTTTCTTTTCTGAAAATAAGTGCTATTTCCATAAGGTATTGCAATCACATTCTTGTCTCTTAATTAGTGAATTATTAGTAAACTGTCATTCTCTCAGCCTAGAGAAAGTAGTTTAAATGTTTTAGAGAATATACCATTTTGACTAAAAGTTGAGCATACTAGGAGGGGAATAGTTGACAAGATATTTATACTCCTTTTCTTCAGTAATCATTCAACCCCCAAAGCCTTTTCTCCTGCATTTTTCATGTAACATGGGCCTTTTCTCCAAGAAAATATGACATTCATGCCTCAGGTGGTTACTAGGTTAGGCTTTTCTTTCACCAGAATGGATGCCTTGCACTACCCATTCCCTAGGACTCAGGACCAAAGGCAATCCCCCAAGCTTTCTTCATTTCAAACAGCTTTAAGAATGCAGATTGCGTTAAAGCTATATATATACATGAAAGAATATTTTACCAGGAGCTCAAAGTCCCTGTTTCACAGGGCCTAGATCTGAAATCTGAGATCTAATTGTCCCTTCCATTATTTATACAGATTTACACAGCATTGCCCCTATATGCAATTCCCAAAACATAAAGGGCTGGTGGCTGGGAATACCTGACATGACTAAATGTTTGGACACAACACTAAATCAATCCCCCGTGTCCTGAATGTCTCTCAGGAGCATGTGCAGGTCAACTCCAGGGTATATCAGACTTTCTGGCAACTGTATACTGTATGCACTGTGAGTCTGGTGAAGCCAGGGCATCGAATCTTCACTGCATGTAGGGTGTGAAAG
The DNA here is from genome assembly GCF_040182565.1 of Anser cygnoides. Lineage (NCBI taxonomy): Eukaryota > Metazoa > Chordata > Aves > Anseriformes > Anatidae > Anser > Anser cygnoides. The sequence goes on from NC_089875.1 coordinate 104,880,715, forward strand.
TGACCAGAGCATTTTTTCTCAGAAGATCAGGCAAAGCTGCCAGACTTTCAAAAACAATTTGAAAACATGAGGAAAAATCCAAAAGGTTGTCGATAATTGATAATTTTGTAATTTATTGCCTAAAGAGACACAGTAGGATAATCTGAGTATAGGGATAAGATTTAACCCAATATTAGATTAGTAAATTTTATTGCCCATATTTTTTTAGATTTTTTCATCAAAGTACATTTCACAATTTTTTCTTCATTTGAGTATTCCCATGCCTAGCTTCTTCCTCTCAGTGCTTAAATACATTTTCTTTTGCATGTGTAAGATATTGAGCAGTAACATAGACAGTTGTATTCCCTTGGAGGTAGATTCTTCCATCTTACTGACCACGTAATCCTGCAATATCTGTAGGCTCCGTCACAGCATTGAGCATGAGAAGAAGTCAAGGGTGCTCTGAACAGGGGAGCCCCCTCTCACCTATGCCCTGAGACGTTTAGCTGTCAGCATGCTGAAAGATGCAAGTCTGAGCCTGGAAATATGTCTCACGTGAGAAAAATGTATTCACCAGGGGCCTGACATGGCAAGATCCCAAGAAACCCTGGCATTGGTCCAAAAAAGCACTTACGCATACGCTTAAAGCTACAATTCAGCTTCAAGTAAGTGAGCAGTAGTATTGCCTTTGATTGACACTGAATCAACAAGATGTGAGAGGTGATTAACAAATTTATCAAGTGAAGACAATATTTGGCCCAGGACTGGACTTTTGTTGTTCGGTTCCTGAATAAGGAAAAAGAAAGTGTTTATAGGGGCTGCCCTGAATTCCCTCCACACAGAGAATTTTCAGGCAGACACAGTGACAGTAGGCACAAAAGTATGAATGTTTTCCTAATGTTTGAACAAAACAGAAATGTACTGAATAGATATGTTAACACTAATAAATAAATCTAGAAGTTTTGCTCACTGACTGACTGCTGTAGAAGTCTTAATGAAGAAAGCTGAATGTGTTCTGTTTACTTGTGCATTACCATTTCCCTAGATGGGTAAATTTGGTGGAATCTGGTCTTGTCTTAAGCAATACCTTCTTTATAATGTATTATATAACTGGCAGATCAAAAGACCATGACAGAGGACTTTTTTTTTCTTTTTTTTTTCTCTGAGATTTAAATAAAATACAACTTCTTCCCAAGTCTTCATTCAGATTCATAGGCAAGAAATGCCTCTACTAATTTAGGGCTGAAAGATGCTGAACCCTTTGGAAAATTGACCCGTTTATTTAGAAGCTATGTTTTCTGCTTCAGAGTACGTGGCTGATACATAATTTTGCTTTCAGTTCTGGAAGCAGTAAAGTGTGTGAGGGTGGTAATAATCAGGAAGGAAGGTGTCAAAAAGGGAATTTATTTTGGAGAGGAGACATGCAGCAAAGTTGTTTGGGACATATAAACTCACAAAGCGGGTTTTCAAAGGCCAAAAGAGGAGTTAGTGTAGTCTAAGGACTTGTACCTACTTCTTCCCATTTTCTGGGCTTTCAAGCCATCCTGTAATAATGGCACAGATTTCTACATGTGTTTGCCAGCAATTTGGAGTTCAGCTGTCATTAAAAAGCAGTGGAATATGATTTTCACTTGTGGTTTTGAAAGCTTCTTCCTAAGTTAGAATTTAACAATTCTAACTTAGATTCCTAATTCGTGGGGGTGGGGGGTGGGGAATGACAATACAGATTTAGAAACACTGTTTCTGTACAGGATAGAAGCATATAACCCCCTAGGCTTCCAGACTCTGTAAACTATCAATAGTTTATATTATCATCAGTTAGTCTAGCCTTTATTTTACTTAGTTTGGTGTTTTTAGTTTTATAACTGATTACATTGAACATGCACTTGAGGTTTCAAAGGAAATTTTTAGTCTATTGGGTAATAAGTTCCTTAGGTTTACATCCAAGCCACAAAATATGTATTTGTGTCAAATTTTGCCTTGCTATGAGAAGCTGTTGAAAATCTGCTCGAGATGCACTTGGCCAGGTTTGCAGCTAAATTATATACATTAAACCTCATCTCTTCATGAATAGTTTTGGTTCAGCATTTTTACCATCTTGAGCATCAACTTAGACTTTATAGACAGCTATTTACAGGAGAAAGTTCATTTAATTCCGCAACAGTTGACATAGATAGAGAGTATATTGTAGGTACAGGTGTCAATAATAACCTTGTGTTTTATATTGCTTCTGCCCTAGTTTAACAGCACAGTTTATTGTTAACCAGTTTTCTTCTTATCCCTTCTAGCTGCAGATTTATTAGCAGAAACACATTGTGCAAATGATGATTTATGATGGAATCATGTTGCCTGAGAAAATGTATTGATTTAGAATGAAGTTGCAGTCCCTACTACAAAGGCAGAATGAAGGAGATGAGAAGGATCTGCCTTCAGTTAAGTTAAACTTCTCTGACTGCCTTATCATGCATTTTCTTTCCTTTCTAAGATTTTACATGAAAGAAAAGGTTACATTTGGCTTTGTGTGTGTGTGTGTGTGTGTATCTGGTTGTCCTGTGATCTGCATTCCTCAACATGCCACAATTACTATGATTTGTCTCTGTTCAATACTTTCATCAGTTCAAAGCAGCATGGCATTTACCTTAGTAGCATTTAAAATGAACTAATCAATAGCTAGATGTTTGCTATTAAGAATGATGAAGAAAGGTTGAGTAGGAGGTAAACAAGGTTATCTACTTTTAATGTATTACTTAATTCTTTTCTGCATTGGAAGGAAGGCATGCTTTCATTTAATTGATTCTAATACACATACATACAATTTAATGTGAATGACCAAGGGTGGACATTACAAATGCTGTTCATTTTTTACTGCTTTCATTTCTTTTTGTAAGTGCCATGTCTTCTCTAAAGAAAATATGTTACTCTATTGTTGAAACTGAATATTTAAAACAGATTTTAAAGATAGCCAGGCAGCTTTAACATATTAAAAGAAAAAAAAAGTGTGTGTGTATGTTTATTGCTTTATCTAAGGCTCAGAAAAATTATCCTGTTGCTGAAAGAGCTAGTTAAAGCAAACTGATACAGTATTTTGAGACATCTGTGAGTTTTCTATCTTGTAAGTTCTACTGCAGTTTCATAAGATCTGTTTTATTTGGTGCTTTTATTACAACACAAATTTGAAACAGTGATTTAGCTAAGCTTACTGAGATCCTAGAAAGCCTAAGTTTCTTCAGAGATAATTTGGGCCAATTTATCACATTCATTATTTATGAAAATATCTCTGCTATTGCTTCCTCTTTCTCTTTTACTAAGCAATTCTTTTGGTACAAAACCAGCAATGCTATGCCTAAGTTTGCAACAGCATCAAAACTAGAGCACTATCAATAGCCACAGCTCTGGGTTTTGTCAGAGCTCTTTATGAAGGACCATCTCCTGAGCTCCATCCAGCTTCTTTTCCATCCACAAAACCACATCCTTTGACTGCCTCCAGCTTGCCCAGAAACCACACTCCCTGCCCTCAGGCTCTCTTCTGTTTGTGAACCTCCACAGCTTCCAGAGGCTCCTCCAGCTCCTCAAATGCCAAAATGAAGTCTGAGCATCTTTGAAATGACAGGCTGTTTGCAACAGCAATAACATCCTGAAACAGCATCTGGGGAACAAATTAACAGACGGGAGCCCTTAAATTACAAAGCGACAAGGAAACATTCAGTATACAAATGATGGGAGCTGCAAATGAAGGAGAAAATTTGGTGCTAATAACACCCTACTATCCACCACGGCCTGATCCAGTTTTCATTGGTTTCTGTTATCTTTAACAGAAGCTGAATCAAGATCAAAGAGGAAGAAAATAACACAGTATACAATGTGGGAGAGATACCCAACATCAACATTTGAAACAATAAAGGGATTTCATTTTCCTTCTGCTGTTGATACTGTCTTTTTTACATGAAACCAAGCCCAGTATGCACCTCACATGCTATGGAGTGTGGTTTTCTCCACCTTTGTCAATACCTGTAATCACAATGACATACGTTCTCTACTTCTCTTTCTGAAGTGGGGTCTTGTCCTCTTTTCAGTAGCAGTGGTAAAGAATTTCTGACTTTTCTTAAAAAGTTTTCTCTTTACCTCTGCCTCCTCTAAGTAGTGTTTTGACCAGTGTCATAGAATCAGTAACACTGTGTTTTCATTGTCAGCCATATATTTGCTGACATATCAAACTTTCAGGGGCAAATATTACCCATTAGATTCAGAAGTAGTTAAAAAACACTTTATACCTAGATAGAAATATTGCTCTGTACCTCAGGTATTGCCAGATGACAACACAGTGATATTCTGATCAGTCATTTTGCACATTTTCATTGTTCAGTATCAAGGTCATATATGACTGAAAGAACAGATTTATTTTTAATATTCCTGTCAAGATGCAACGATTGTGTGGTAACTTTTTCCAATGTTCATAGCACAACAGGAGCTGCTGTGAGTGTTTTGATAAGATTGAAGTTCTAATTCAATCTACAGTAATTATAGCAACAAGGGTGTGGAAGGGTATATTTCAAATGTCCACTTCTCTTTGAATTAGATTCCTGAAAAGCAGATCTCACTAAATAAATAATAATAATAACAATAATAATAATAATAAAAATAATAATATTTTTTCCCAACTTTTTATCTAGCAGGATGTTATCAACTTCAATTGTGACTTTGGTTGCAATGTGTAAAGATAATGTTTCAAGATTTGGTATGTGACTCAAGATTGACTGAAGTATTTGATGGCCTCAAGTATTTATAAATGGATACATCTATTCCTTGCTGCTAAATTCCATAGTGATAACCATAGTTTAAATTTCTGCAAAATGCCAGTTTTAATTATTGTCTATATTTGTAATATTCTTTATCATCTACATATAATCTTATCTTTGTATAACTATGTCTTATCAATGATAGATGGTATACGAAAAAATGTAAGGAACAACTCACTAACATTTTAGTCTCAAAGACAAATAATTTTAACAGATTTGCTTCTACTCAATACAATAGAGTTATACAATTAATTATTATACAATATTATTGTATAATATTATACAATACAATTAATCAGTGTTATTGATTTAATTACAAATCAAAGTAATTTACACATTATATACATATGTATATATAATCTTAATTCTCATTGAAAGGTAGGAGAAATTAAGGTGTCATACTTTGTCCAGGGTAACCTTGGGTAGAATTCAAAACTGAAATCTGATACTGCTCTAGAGCTCTTTTCCACAGTCATGATGATGTTATTATATCATGTTAAGATCCTGGTGTCAACCACAAAGCGTTGTAGGCTTTATTACCAGGAATCAATATAGTTCTTGAATGTATGTCTACTCCTAAACACTTGAGTTCTTAGAGATAATGAGCTTAAAGTTAGGTTAGGACTCTCCTAAATCCTAAAAACCAAAACAAATAAACAACAACAAAAGAAAACACACAAAAAAACACACCTTTAAACTTCCTAATTTCAACAGGATGAGATCCTAATATAACGGTTGAATAAACAAGGACTTCCTATGAAAACAAACACAAATCATCAATAGTTGATAACAGTAAATCAGAAAACACTGGGTAGTTTGAATGAAGAACTGGTGGTTAACCATTGGTTTGGAAAGGAGAACCATTTTCTGGTTGAATAATACGAAGGCAAAATTGGTACAAATACCTAAGCACCAAAGTAACCTCCTTTGTTGGGCCCTCAGGAGGGAAAATCAATGCAAAGGTTTCAAAGGAGAAACTTTCTTTGTTAAAGGTCCCTGAATATAAAAATGCCAGTTTCTGAATTTTGTTTTCAAGATGATTCTGTCAGCAACTTTTGAAGATTGTAATGTTTAATTTATTTATTACTTCCTTGTTATGGTGGGCACACAGGTTGATTTACATTGACAGATGAATGACGGGTGATGTTCTTTCTGTATGTGTCTTTCCCTTCCTTTTTAAGCTGAAGCAAGTCATAGACTTCAGAGTGGATCAAATAGTTTATACTTTTGCTGAGTGCATTTGAAGAGTTACAAGGTGCTTGTTAAACTAAGAAAATAAAGAAATTTCACCCCAAAAGTTTTGATTTTATACATTGGCCTCAAGAATGGAAAAAAGGGTTCCCCAGGCTTTTTCCTAGATGTTTTTGAAGAATCTCTAAAGACTGAGAAGAAACACTGGTTTGTTATTTTTCTGAAAAACAATATTCAAGCTGCACAAAAATATCATCCTGAAGAAGGTAGAATCTTCTGTGAATTTGTTCTCCTTTGGAAAGATGTACTGTAATGCCATCTGAAAGTGTAAACACTTTCCTAACTCCATGACTTTCTTACTCAGAAACAAAATACTTTCTGCAGCAAAGCTCAAAGACATGCAAGAACATAGGTTAGTAGGTTTGTACATAGTCATGAAAGAACTCATATCTCCATATAGATCATGAAATCAAGAACATTTCTGGTTTACAATGCATATAACACTAACTCTTCAGGAAAATAGTAGCTGAAATATTACCCCAAGAATTCATGAAAATGACTGTAGAATTGCTGGTAAAGTCAGCAATAAGGCGGTTGTATTATATACTGGCTCTTCAGAAAACAGATGGTGAAATTGTGATAAAGTATCAATTTGCTGTCAGACTCGTCAGAGTCAACTCGACTGATTTATGTGACGTTCCTGATATTGTTATGTTGCAACAAACCATCAGGTCTAAGTTACCCGCTTGCCCAGCTGGGACACCCTGTAATACTCTAGAAGCAGGGCAAACAGTTTTATCCATTTCTGGAGATTTTTATGATTTTACCCTTCTTGCTATCTTGCCAGTAAAACCAAACAAGCAAATACTTGAGTAATTCTGAGTGACAGCAAAACTTTTTTTTTTTTTCCCAAAGCCCTTGGCAATAGGCAACTCCATCACTTACACAGGGCACTGACAGAAAAAAGATGGGATGCGTTCCCCCAGCTACACCCACCTAAGACTCACATTCAGTTCTACCAGTGATTTTAATACATATGTTTTGTTTTCTAAAAGATTAGTGTAATTACTTGACTATGAGAAGAAGTTTGGTCAGTTCTATTTTGTGTCATACAATAATAAATTCAAGGAGTGTGTAAATAACTGTAAACTTCTGTAGTGCTTGTACTTATTAGGGAGTCCTGGGTTATAGCCTTTGTTGATAAGAACAACAGCAACAATAACATCCACAATAGTTGTAGTCAACCCTGCTAAAGAGCAGAGCAGTATGGATGGTATATATGAATGTTCTACAGTCAGATAAAGAAGTCACCAAGAAAGAAAATAATTCTGACTTTTACTTTTAAGTGTCTTTACATTAAAAAAAAAATATCATAAAGGTCCAGATTTTGAACAATATCCTTCATAAATAAAAGCTATAATACCCCTCAAAGTCATGTTGCATGTACTGCACTTCCTAAAGATCTTTTCTTCAGACTATCATAACACTCTACCACTCAGAGCATCTGTAGGCAGAAATAAAATAGACAAATAATGAAAATTTCTTCTAGAGAACAGCCAGGCAGCCCAGGGTATATGAACATTGTAAACATTTTGTGTAGCTAGATACCTTAGCCAAATTTTTCACTTAAAAGCAGATTTCAAATTCTGCCCCCAAATTTGGCCACTAGAAAAGGAGTAGCTCCTGGAAATAATAAAATGAGATCACAGTGTTTTTATTAAAAGGTGAAACTTTCTTGATAATGATGAAAGCAAAATGTAATGAAATCCATTTGTCCACATTGATGCAGTTAAATTCACTGATCTGTGTCTTAGATATAAAGAAGGTATTTGACCAGGTCAAATAGACCTTCCTTTCTTACATATTGTGAAAGCCTAGATTAGACTTTTTTTTTTTTTTTTTCAGTAAGGGTATGTGTTTGGTCAGCAGTGGGTTATCATAACATTTTTTTTCCTTCTGATGACCACTGGGCAAGAAAATCAATATGTTAGCTTGCTCTTTAATTACATCTATTTTACAGGTAGTTCAATTAATAAGAAAATGCTCATACTTGAAAAATCACTGATGTTAGCAGAAAACAAATAGGTCCTCTACACAGGCAATTTTTACTTATTTTTAACCTTTGGTGTCTACTTCCTAATTTTACTTTGTGCCCAGGGAATTTCAATACAATCTCCATATACGATTAATAAAACTATGCACAAATTCCAAGCACTATTAGAACTAATTAAAACCATCCTTTCTCATTAGACATATTCCTCTGAAGTTAGGTAGGAGATAAGAGAAATAATACAGTACAATTTTAAGATATTAAATTTTAAATGTAGAAGTACGAACTACATTTTTCTATTAATGTCCTGTTAGAAAGATTTTAAAAATGCAATGCAGTCTCCTGTGATTAGGAAGGAAGACTCCAGAATAAAGTTGTGTAGAATAAGATAAAATTTGGACAGTTAATATCCTATTTATTTATTTTTGCAATGTGTGTTTTATTAATAAGACTGGGAGAGATTTTCCCTAGATCTGGGATATAATATTGGAATTTGATGGAAGCATCGCACTCCTGTACCTCAGGGCTCTAGATGTGAACCAATAGTTCTTCTGCACCTTTATTTCTCCTTCAGTTGCTGGAAAGAGAGCTAGCAGTGTGCAGAGAGGTACCAAAGTTGTCCATATATTTTGTACTTCATATCTCTTAGGGACTGCTAAAAAATTTGTCAAAAACATACTGAATTTTGTTGTTGTTGCTGAAAAATTACTGCTTTTTCATGATGACTCTTAGAATTCATTAGATGAACCTAGGGACATAAGTTAGCTGGATTTCTGTGGAAAGGCCTAGAACAGGTCACAGGTACCAGTTTACTTTTGTTGTATGCTATATTGCCAGATTGCCTTAATTTAGGAAGAAACAAACCACTACAATTAATAGGTTCTGGCATGCATGACTCAATATTTAACACAATTCTGTTAGATATGGAATTCAATATTTAAATATCCTTGTCCACCACAGTCCTTTATGAAGACTAGAAGAAAGGACAACTGTTAGCTTTAAATTGCAGACATTTCCCAACACTTATCAGGGCATTCATCTCACAAAAAGGAGCAAGATTTCAGTTTCATTTTTCTTGCTCAGTAACTGTTTGGGAATGAGCAGCCTGACGGAGACCAGCTTCTTTTGATGGTGGTTCTCCATGTGCTTAGCCCTGGGAAGAACAAACCTCTGCGGAGTGCAGATGCTCCATCCACCTCATGCCAGGCTCTATTAAAGCTATTGTGTTCACATCATCTTCTTTCAAGTCAAGGAAGAAAAAATAAATAAATATATATATATATATATCCTAAAACTAAAGACTGATCCTAAAACTGTATGGTCTCTCAAATATCTCTTATTTAAAGCACAGCAGTGCTCATTTGGTGGTGGAGTTCCTGTATGTGGCTAGCCATCTAAAACGACTTCAACTTAAGCTTGTTCTTGTGACCCTGCAGTCAACAGAGGAGGATCACCATCTTCAGATTTATCTCCAACCAGAAATACCTGCTCTTTGTCTCTGCTGCCGTGTGCTGCTATGTGCACCCCTGTATTTCTCTTGGCCTTCTGCTAAGCAGTAATAAATCTATTCTTTCTGGGGTTTATCAACTGGGGACAGATGTTTCTACACCCTTCTTTTCTGGGGTTTAAAGAATGAATCACTATTCTGGTTACGGTGATAACATCTGAATGAGCTAGACTGTGTATGTTAAGCAAGGTAGTCATTTTTAACCTAAAATATATGGCTTAGCTGAGTTGTGCCTGTAACCATACCAGCAGTTTCATTAGTCAATACTAACTGAAACATAGTAAAAAATACCAAGGGAATGATCCAGTGTAGAATGACCTCTCTTGGATAGCATGCAATATCTAAAACGGCAAAAACACCTATGTGTAAGCATCTGAATTGCTCCCAAAATGTAACACCAGCTCTTGTCAGAAACAACATTATCTTCCGGTACTTTTCTTTTGCATACATATCCAGACTGCATAGTCAGTGTCATGTTATATAAGCGTTTGATCCCCACATTTCTAGGGGTCTCAGACATTCGATGCATACTCCCAGTGTTTTTTACTCCTGATAAAATATGTCCTTCTACAAACACTGACAGCCAAGAAATCTGATAGGTGCTTCATTCAACATTTAAGTTAAGCAACATCAGCCTTTGCCCAACACAATATCTCAGTTAGAGACTCTAAAAGATGTAGTTTCTGTATGACACATACTGAAGGAGGCTGTCTTTATTAGACCTTTGTCAACAATACTCTATGTAGTCTGTGTACATGTGCATCATGCTTTCATATGTGAACTTACTGTTTTTTGGATGAGCAAGGGAACACTGTATGTCTACCTAATTCAGCAGACCCATGCAGCAAGGAAGCTGACTGTCTAACTCTTTCTCATAACCTATCATTTCAAACTCCTCCATTTGAACACTTTCTGAAGCCTGCAGTTCACTTCATTCTTTAATTCTCTTAACTTCTGTTATTATTATGCTGGTCATCTTCAGTACAGTTAAGAAACAACCAGCACCTTTCAAAACCCACCTTCAGCCCTGAGCTACTGCATTGGCCACTCACAGGCTGGCTATGGTGTTTGGAAAGAGAGAGAGCAACTACACAATAAATACGAGGGTTAAATACAAACCAACAGAATGTAACAATGTCATTGAAGCAGTTTATTACATTAGTCAAATTGAATTAATTATACCTTTAATTGATATTTGTACATCTCTGATTACCAGAGCAGGATTAGGAGGAACAAAGAGAAGGCAGACACAAGCACAGAGCCTGTAATGGACTGTGCTTTGTACTAATGGTGCTCTATTTATAATCACGAGAAACCTAAACCAAGTTCCATTAAAAAAAAAAAAAAAAGCGGGGAGTGGGGGGTGGGGGGTGGGGGGGTATTTTGTATTTACTTTGACGTGCCAGAAACCAAGTGTAAGATCTACCTTTAACACTAAAAAAGCTCATTGAGCTCAAGGAACTATGCTTAATGCTGACGGTATTTACCACCCTGCTTCTTTCCCTCTTCCTCCCCTCACCCCCTGGGTTCTGTGTCTCCATTAAAGCCTCTCCTGATTTGCAACAGGATGAGAGAAAAGTTTACATCCTACATATTTTTTCAAGCCACGCACAGGAACTGTAATGTAGCAGTGCAGAGGCACTCCAACTAATATACTAATTGGATGCAGATGTGCTCTGCCTCTTGGAAAAATAAGACCAACTGGATGATCAACAAGAGCCAAATGGGTAATTTCTTTTTAAACAAATTGGTTTTATTAACTTAAAACTGCCCATAATCCAACTAGTCTGGCAGAGTTGGGATACTATGAAACCACAAGCAGTGTGTGATACCTGTTATTATCTCATACTACTTTTGGCTGTGATCTTGCCATTCCGAGTAACTGGCTAACATGTAATGCTGAAGTCTCCCTTAAATAAAGGGCAGCATATGTGAGCGTTGCCCCAGGAGCTGGCCAGGAAATGAACTGTGATTCAGGCTAAATTCTTTTGTTGCTCCCTATTTTCTTCAGCAGGAACACATTTCTGTGCTCTGCCTGCAGAAAGCCCCACTCCCTCCCACCCTTGGTGAGCAAAGAAGGGCACTGTCAGAGGAAAAGAAATCATGCCAGCCTTGTCCTTAGTGGAGAGGAAGGGTTGTAGTAATCACTTTCAATACTACTTACACTACTATCAGCCACCAAAACACATGGACTATTGAGAACAACATTTTAAAAGTTACCATGGGGGCTTTGGTCTAAGAGAGATTACAGCCAGGCAGCAAATTCTTACATAGCTCACAGCATTGACAGCACTGGGGGGAAAGCAGTCTGTGCAAGTCGAGGGACCACAAAGACAAAATGGTCCCACTGAACACGAACCCCTTGGTCCTACTTAACAACCTTGATTTTTACGAGCGACAGATTACTAAATGAAGGGCCACAAGCTGAATATTTTGTTGAGTACTTTTTGTCCTTTGAAAAATAGAATATCTTTATCCTCCCTCACAGCTTTATTTCCGTGGTAAAGTAATCCATCCATAAAATGATTCCGATGACTTTATTAGAGGCAGGAGCAAAACTGACTGGTAGTCTCGATACTGTTTGGAAACAAAAGGGTTGGTAGAGCCTATAGTGTCACTACCTATACAGTGAGTGTTACCAGTCCACACCATGTCTCCCTTTAACCTTCTGGCATCGCTTGATTTCTGAGTCCAACTCTTTGGGGGATAGTTTGGTCTAGTGGGCAGCCAGAGAATTTAATTTCAGAAAGAGTGATTGCAGGTTAGTGACTGGCATCTAGGATTTACATTGGGAGTCTTCCATTTTCCAGGTCAGTTAGAGCATTTTTTTTTTTAAAGACAAAAACATACTTCAACAAATAAATGCAGTATCAATGAAGCATAGATGTGCATTTTAGTCTTGGAGAGAAACAAAAAATAATAGCAGTGGCATCATTCCTACCACTGAAATCAATAAAAGATTAAGAAAACAGAAAAAGTACTATGCTACCATGAAAGAGAGAAACCACAGAGATTTGCTGAAAGCAGCAGAAACAAACAAACAAGCATAAAACAAACAAACAAACAAAACACTTTTGATGTTTCCTGTTACTGGTTTGGGAGAATACAATATATCTAGAAGTGCCTGTCTTATAAAGATAGCCTTATACTAGAATAGTGGGATGTGAACAACAGATTTGAATAATTCCATTTGAGATGACTGCCAGTTCAGATTATTTGAGATTGCAATCAATTCAGACATATTTTTTTCTGGTTTTAGTTTCATAAATATGCTAACTGAAAACTATATATGGAGTAAATATCAATCTAGTGAGACCTGAGTGAAGAAAAGGGGAAGGGGAAGGGGAAGGGGAAGGGGAAGGGGAAGGGGAAGGGGAAGGGGAAGGGGAAGGGGAAGGGGAAGGGGAAGGGGAAGGGGAAGGGGAAGGGGAAGGGGAAGGAAGGAAGGAAGGAAGGAAGGAAGGAAGGAAGGAAGGAAGGAAGGAAGGAAGGAAGGAAGGAAGGAAGGAAGGAAGGAAGGAAGGAAGGAAGGAAGGAAGGAAGGAAGGAAGGAAGGAAGGAAGGAAGGAAGGAGAAAAAAGGGTTGCAAAGTTACATATATTTAAACAAAACAGATGAAATACTTTAGTTTTTAATCAAAGAACAGGTGGCAGCCAGGTTGGGGTGTTCAAGTCACATTAGATTCAGGAGCAGACACTACCCTCGTGCAAGAGAAATGGCTCCTCACAGGCTGCAGCCAAGTCACAGATCTGCATGCTCTGTACAGGGTGGTACTAACAGGAAACCAGAAGATCCTGCACTTCAATCCTTACCCTTCAGGTAAATCAACCTGTGTAAATAATGCATTTTTCAAGAATTTTCACTAGAAATTTGACCAGGCCCTTAAAACTATATAATTTATCTAATGGTTGATTGCAGCACATATATAGAAATATCTTGAGGTAAAGCTTGAAAACATAACCTGCAAACACAGATAACTGATACAGACCTGCAAGTTTGAGAATGACCATGAAATGAAACAAAAATTTACCAGTTACTAGATTTTGAGAAAAAATATTCAAGTCAGTCCTTTTCAAACTTTTCAATAAATAAATAAAAATAATAATAATAAAAACAGTTACATGAAATGATCTAGCTAGTAATTTTCTCCTTATGTCTGGTTCCCCAAGGAATCTTTTTTAGCCTCATGGAACTGCATGCAGATGTTGATGCTTTTTCTCAGTGGGGCACTCGGGGGTGAGAGAAGGGTCCCTTGCTTGCCTCTTGTATAGAACTGAAGTGATGGTGGCCACACAAGAACAGGAATTTTCTGGGTGTGTACACACAAGTGGGTAATTTTTATGTTTTTATTTTTTGATGGAAGGCATACACTAGAAACAGCTGTGAGAATCATATTGTAGGTTTCATTTTCCAAAGCTGTGCAGCAGTTATTTTGGCATCCAACAAGTCTGGTCGTTGATCATATTCTTTTAGCTCTGCTATGTCAGGCAGGTTCTACGGTAGAGCTCTTGCATTCACAAGATTGAATCACAGAAAGATTTAACTTGGAAGTGACCTCTGGAGGTCACCTCAGCTTTCTTCTCTAAGGCAGGTAATCTATTTAGTTAGGGCTACATCTTTGTCCTTTAGGGAAGGTGATTTTTCAGTCTCATAAACCCCAAACAGTGGTTCCCAAATTTTCTGTTCTCACGGAATGTTTTTTATTGCCCGTATCATTAATATTTTACTAAATATAGTTGTAAATTACATACTCTTTCAAATCATTGAAGGAACCCATTAAAGTTCACCAATCGCAGTTTTTCAGACCATAAACAATGTGGGGATGACAATTTGGTAACTTTTGTTTTAACATGTATAGGATGGACCGTAGTTGCATACATGGCTTTAGCCTAAATAAACTTTTACTCTTGTCTGGCATAGTAATAGTTATGTTCTAGACATTCTTTTTAAGATCAGTATGAGAGATTGAAATTAGGTTTAGATATAGTTATGGAACCCGTATCAAATGAGATACAGATCCACTAAGATCCTCAGGAGAAGCATTTAAAAATGGGTAACTTCTAAGGCAGGATTTGTTTTTACAGCATTTGTTCCGCAGCACCATAATTAAAAACTGACATGATTAAAAAAACAATCTTGTTGGAGGACTTTGCTTCTCAGCTGGTAATATTTTCTGTACACGATTTTCAGTTCTGTGTTTAAAGGTTAATTTGCCACTCTTTTTATTCACTACTCTACACTTTTTTTTTTCTTTTTTTTTGTTTATCATCCAGAAGCCTGCTCTGGCACTATTTCTACAGACTGTTATACAATTCTGACACACTAGGCTCCAGCTAGTCAAATACTTCATTTCTGTCCTGACTATATTTGTCTGTGGCTTAGAGGTATAATCACTAACAAAGCAGTGGAACAGTTTGCAATCACGTAGGTATCGTCCCAGATCTGGATGAACTTTCAGCAAATCAGTTCTGCAAAGGATCACAGTGAAATAAGTTAATAGCATTTATCTTGATTTCATATAAAATATCAGGATAACTTTAATAACTGTAATATGAAGACTTGCATTGTAGTACAGCAAGCTAGTGTGTACAAACCAAAAGCAGCTGCCCTGCTGGGCTCTGAGCAGACGGCTGGTTTTATTAGTCTTGCCACTCGCTGGAGAAAGCACTGATTCTGCCAGTGTTTGGGTAATAGCTCTGCCCTGGGATCTGCTGGAGCTGTTGCACATCCATCTGGCAAAAGACGTAGGGATGCATGAGAGTTCCAGCCTCGTGAGCTGTGTAAATACAGAGCAGCAGTGTGTGCTGACGCCAAAGGCAGGCACTGGCAATGCTGCTCTGCTGGGCAGCTGCTCTGTGCACAGGCGGCAGTGCTGACAAGGGCTGCGCAGCCGCATGGCATCGTGTGTGCTGGCCTTCCTCTCTGGGAGCGAGTGGCTGCTCTTCCTGCAAGCTGGAGAGACTTCAGTGTAAATGAAAAGACTAAACCCCTGAATGCAGAAGCAGCAGCTGCCAATTTATTTCATTCGGAGCAGTATTCACTTTGCACGTTCAAGTGTGCATAGCGTGTATTAAAATAGCCACCTAGAAATACAGGTGAATAAAATATAAAGTGAACTTAAGAATTATTGAGGAAGGAAAATCAAACTAATTTTTTTAAAAACGTTTCTACTGTTTCTCAGTTCATGCAGTGTGGAATATGCTAGTGGAAAGTAAGCTCTCTTATTAATTAAGAGCAAATCAATGGGGCTGATAGAAAGAGAAAATTAGAATGCAGAATGACAAAATTAATGCATTTTTTATACATAGATAAAGCATCTAAGTCCATTTCCTTACACATAATAATGGCACTTAAAATCTATTACTTCACTGTTGTAAAATGAAACAATAACAGCTGTTGTAAAGATGTTCATGTTCTGAAGATTAGGAGTTAGAAATTAGAGGAGAAGAAATAACTCAGGGAGTAATTGCTGGGGGAAGGTGCAAGTGAAATGCAGTTTGGAATGATTACCTATCTCTGAGGGGGAGTTTCAGCAGTGTCATGGTAGCTGTAAGCTTTCTGAACTTCCTTAAAAGTTTCAAAAGTATCTGCAAAGGGTCCAGCCCAAAGGAGCTCACCTGTATTAGAAACCTGCAGCAGTAGCTAAGATAGACATAGTCATGAAGTCAGAGGACAGCAGACCACGTGACCTTCTTTTAAATTTTGGAGTCGTGCCAGAATCAAACATTGGTTTAGGTTTTATCAACAGTCCATTTCAGTATTTGTGTCATATAGTCATCTTTCCAAAATCTCTGGAGAACTGTGGAGACATAAATCAAGCTGGCTTGTCACAAGGACAATGCTTTAACTCTCTATCACTATACGAAAGCATTACATTATATCTATGTATCTCTCTCTCTCTATATATATATATACGTATGTACAAAGGCAAATCTGAATTAAAACAGATGAATTGGACACCATGGTTTTACTTGAGAATAGGAAATGGGAAATATTGAGCAGTACTCTCCTTTCTGTATGGTCTTATTTGGTTTTTAAAACTTCACAGGAATGTAGAAGTATCTGGAAAGGCATCCTGGGTGAAGCTAAATGATTTCCACTCCCTTATTCTTTTTCAACATTAGAAAAAACAATCAAACAAACAAAACAACAACAACAACAAAAGTAGTGATCAAAGCCTGTATTTCTATATTGCTCAACTATGACTTGATAAAGGAGAGGTGATGTTACAACTGTCACTCTTTTGGTACTCAGAGTCGTATACAGTAATGAGACTGACATAACTCGAGACAGTCATTTGGTGACTGGCAGTCACTGTCTTCTCAGCATAAACACTTCCTGCTTTACCACTACTTCTATACAAAGTAGGGAGAAAAGCACATGCAGGAATTTTCGACAAATGTAAGATCTCCTTCTTTATACTCTTTTCAGAGGATGATGCACTTGGCTGCTCCTGGAAAATTCATGAATCATGGTTTCCAAGGTCTTTGTCATGGTTCCTATTTTAACAAAAGCTAGATGGACAATTGGTAATAAATTATGCAGAGGATTTAGCCACTTTTTTTCTATTTTAGAAATCAGCTTCAAGACATCTGCAAGAGTTATGAATTTACTCACTGTCCATAAATGCTTAATTCTTGGGGTGAATAAAAAGTAGCCTAAAGATTGTTTCAATCTATCCAGTGTAAATATTTACTTGTCATAGGCTTTGTCTTCCAATTGTTCTATTTAACCAGGTATTTCCAACTTGAGAGGTGTGCACCACTGCAACCATGTGAGCTGGCTGTTCCAGTTAGTCACTTCACAGCAATTTACTCGAATGAGTAAGCTCTGTGACTTTGTGATTGTTAATCTAAGCTTTATAAATGGGAAAAGTTCCTGGAGGGCCCTTCAGTCTTCCAGGGAAAGAGTGAGTAAGCACAATGGGAACGGAAAACTGCCAGAAATAAGGAGAGCATGTTGAAAAATTTAAGTCTTTTCTTCTGCACAAGGAATATTATTATATGTGTCCATATGCATATCCACACTTAAAAATATCTGGATTCCTTTGCAGCTAAGGGGGAGAAGGGTATAAACCGTATGTATTAGCTGTCCAACAAACTTACATCTATATGTGAATATACATGTGTGGTCCTGGCTGCGACTGATGTCATCGTGTGTCTGTACGAATGCCTGCCAGGTACACTGGGAACAAGTCCATTCCCTGCTGTACTAATAACACTATCCCTTTTGAGCACAGCTCTAGCCAGCTTCAGGGAGCTTGGAAGGTTTTTTTATGGGAAGTCTTTCATGATATAATCAGTGATGTGCATGCTGCAAAACTATTTATGAATAATGTACATAATGCCCTTTTCACCCTTATAACAGAAACAGCATTTGAAAACTCTTGATTTTATTCTGAAGCTTCTTTCCAGCTTCTTCACTGCCCAAAAGCTTCCTCTGTTGGCTTTCTCTTAGGAAAACAATGCAAGCACTCTCTAGGCGGCTTTTGGATTATTCTGCCTACATGCTCTCTGGATGCATCTCCACAAACATTGTTCTGCCTTGAGCTTCTGCAGACATCCTATGAAAAGTTCATCCACTCCCAGAAAAGTGGCTGGTTTTGACCAGTCTTCTCTATGAATAAGTGTAGGGTATACACTACTGTTTTCTCATCTATTTAATTTCCAAAAATAAACACTTTTTTTTTTCCTCCTCTATTAAGGATAGCTGTTATTCTCTTCACTTTCAATGTTTCATCCAGTTTGTGCCATAACAAAAAAGAACTTGAAATGTTAGGGTCTGAAAGGCATCTCTAAGCATGATTTTTCTTCTCCATGATAAGGAAAGGGCCAGTTTTCATGGCAATATAACTACCATGGCTAAGCTCTATGAACATTGGCTTGGCAATGTTGGCAAACTACGCTGAAATGTTAAACAGAAACACATTTGGGATTTTTAGACAAGATGAAAAAGAAACTAAGATATCAGTGACTGAGAGACAGTAATTAAATACAGAGGATTTTGCAGTTCCAGAGAACTCAAGAGAAGGTCTGTCTACCTGCAGCAGCAGAGCTTCATTTTTGGTTCAATCAGTTGTTTTTATCTATTTTTAGGGTACGATGCTGTTGCTGATGGAACTGCTGCCAAAATGTCAGTTTTTCTACCACCTGTTTCAGATGAAATAAGTTTTTCTCAGTGGTAAAGATAGAAAGTAGTGGAAGTTTTGCACACCAGTTGAGCTACAATCCTACAGTTAGTACTCCTGTTTTGAAATATTTTGTCACATATTCTGTGGGAGTTTTCCCACAGAACTTTTTTTATTCATTTCAGAAGATGGTTATTTTGCCAGAACTCATCCTTTCATCCTGTGAATTTGCCATCCTAGAGAAAATAATAATGTAAGATCACTCATTAAAGCTGTTATTCATTTCTAGCTGTGACTAAAAATTGATGCTTTCAAGGAAGTTTTCCCACTCCCCGTACCAAAATGATGTATATAGCTACTGTTTGTATACAAAAATTTCCCCAAACATCTTCTCTTTCCATTCCTCCAGAGTTCTTCCTGCATATGTTTTTAACATGTTCTGCCTTGGCAAATTTGTGTTCTACCCTTGCTGCCCCCGTCTTCTCATCAATTTGCTAATACACATGAATGCTTCGAACCCCACCCAGGAAAGCAGACGAGTCAATTGCAGAGCAATAAAAACATCCCTGGAAACGAACCAAAAGTCTAAGTCCTCTGCAACTGAAGAACCTCAGACAAGCTGAGGGTAAAGAGGTTTAACTTGGTCCCTTGCCAAACAAACCATACCTCTGTGAGAAATCAGAGCAGTCAAGAAATAAGCACAACCATATAAACCATGTAAATTTTAGAATAAAAAAGAGGAATCCTCCCACTTTCCAGAAGCCTTCCCTAATATAATTTCTCTCCCTTCTCTGCCTTTTAATTCTGCGGGCCTGTTTACATTGCCAGAACTGACAATGAGTTTCCTGTGCTTATTCTACTAATTTTTGCTGTGGTGGGTAAGGTGTATTTTGTTGCTTTTAGTCCAAATCATGAATTACAAAGTTTTTGTTTATGAATGAACCGGTGTTTGTTTTTCTTAAAAACAAAACAAACAAACAAAAACATTGTTATTCTCTGTTTTGTTGTTGTTGTTTTCTTGCTTGTTAGCTTTGAAAGCATGTCAAATGTGGAAAAGGTTGTCAGGATAGATAACAGCATGGAACTCCTGTCCATACACTGCACTTATCCGTTTATTTGCATTGAAATGAAGACTTTGGACTGATGTAGTCAGCCTCAGCAAAATACTTTGATGTTTAGTAGGCCTCCGGTTCAGAGCTAAAAAAATAAAATAAAAAAACACATAAACAAAACAAAACAAAACGAAAGAATAAAATAAAATTAAATTAAAATTAAATAAAATAAAATAAATAAAATAAAATAAAATAAAATAAAACAAAACAAAATAAAGTAAAGTAAAATAAAGTAAAATAAATAAATAAAAATATTGTGAGCAAAAAAGAAATCCCTCCAAAGAGGGACAGCAGACGTGGTAATAAGCAGCTTTGTCTTTCCTTAGCTAGTCTATAGCCCCAGCATTTCCTTAGAAGACCAGGGTGACTGTGATACTTAGTATCCTAAAATTAATGTTTAAGGATGGAGGAAGGCCATATGGCTCATCTAGATTCATTCACATTTTTGTCTAGCTTTGATACCTTGTAATATTTTTATCTCTAAGCGCTTGTATATCTATTTTTTTCCCAGTATGTTCCTGAATAAAACATATACTGCTACTTTTGGTACGAAGAGATTACCCAGCACAGAAACAAGTGAACTCCCTTAACATATGCTTATTTCATTTGCCTAAGTTTGTGCATTCTATAAATTATTCAGAGAAGTGATATTAGTGGATCAACAACAGCTCTGGTTCATCAGGTCATATTAAAAATCTTGGACCATTAGGTTGGTAAGGTGCCAAAGTATAACAGAGATAGAGAATTTACAACGTAGATTTTCAGAATAACCCTTCTCTACATTGAATCAAAGTCCATTTGTGAGATATTTCGTATGAAGCATAATTGTCAGTGCAGCCTCATCCCTGGAGTCTGGGAAATGAAATCTGGGACCTCTGGGAATGCAGTGTTTAAATGGGCGATTTTCCTGTCATCCCCCCTCTCACTGCTCGGAAGATGATTGCAATCAGGAGCTCCACGCAGGCAGCCATTTTGTGTGTTATCTGTTCACTTCCCCCATGCTTTCAAAATGCTCCAGTAGTATTTTTTGCTGAAGATTTTCCAATCACCTTCTTCTTCCTTTTACTGGTCTGTGTAGAAAATATCTATAATGGGGTGCAATTGAGAGATTCTGATTGTCCCTCCATTCAGTTGCCTAGGAAACAGACTTGTGGATATCCAGCTCTTTCCTTCATTACTGAAGATGCCATTTACAGTTGATTTCCTCCTATGTCTCCTTTGCTGTGTGCACCACTGAAAAGGAAAGGGCAGAATAAAGCTTGTTCTATTGTTTTGCTCCCTGGTTTAAGGTGTTACTTGTTCGGAGAACATTCAGGGTATAAAGTCTGAATACACTGATCATGACCGATACCTATGCCATGGATATCATATAATTAATTCTTTTTTTTTCCTTTCTTTTTTTTTTGTTTTTGCTTTCTTAGTGGGCAAAGTCAAATATAAAGCTCAGTAGATTCCCTCAAACAAATTCTGTCTTTAGTTATTCCTGTGAAAAATTACTGTGGTTTTAATTAATCTGAAATTCAAATTGAAAAACACAGGTACAACTGAGAGCAGATTTGATACCTTCTACTCATTTTCATGTCTGCTTCTATATATTGAAATGGAGAAAAGTATTAATTTTTAGGCTGGATCATAGCATAATCTGCTGAGAATGGATTTTAACCCTAAAAAAAAAAAAAAGATATTTGGCATCTGCCTGTGAAAAAGTGTAAATGGTGAGTCACTGTACTATTTAAGTGCAGTAGAAATTTATTCTCAGTAAAAGATATTAATCACGAAGACCTCCAGGTATTCATTTAGATGTGTGTTTTTTTCTTCTCTCTGCTTCCTTCTCTTTATTCTTTTCCTTTGTTCTCATTCTTATTATTTCAGCTCCTTCCTCTCATCCATCACTTTTATCTTTTCCCCTTTATCTTTATCTGTCCCTTTTACTATTTACTTTCTTTCGCCTCTATTTTTCTCTTTTACTGAGCCTTCCTAGTCCCCCCTTCTCCCCTCTTTTTTTTTTTTTTTTTTTTTTTCACCTCCCAGGAAGTATCTCTCTCACCTGTCCCTTTTTATAGATATAACATATTTGGTTTCAAAGTCATCTCCTGCACACTCTGGTTTGAAAATTGTTAATACCAGTAATTAAGAAAAATGAAGGTCTGAGTAACAGTAGAGAAAGCTCTTTATAGGTTGGAAAGGGACTCAAAAACATCAGACATTTCTTTATCAACTTATTTTTGTGTCCATCCCTCATTTTGCAACCTATTTTGGGGAGATCTGGAAGACCACCAGCACTTCACTCCTGGCAACCTCCTTCACCCTCAGACCTCTTTCCATGCATAATTCCCTCCTTTGTCTTGCTTTGGTCCCCTTCACTGCCCTCACAAGATATTATTTTTCTGCCTCTTTCTCTCTAGCCTCCATTTTCTTCAGACTGTTTTTTCTCCTGGTTGTAACTCCATCCCTCTGACTCTGGGATGACTGCGGAGTCACCCTGGACCTGTTTTTTTTTGTTTCTATGTTGTTTTTCTCAGTGTTTTTTTTTTTCCTCTTTATTTTTTTTTCTGTGTGTGTTGTTTTTTTCCTGTTGCTTTTAAGCAACTTGGCCTGCCTCATTTTAGAATAATCAGCCACCCCAAGCTTCAACAAAGCAGGTAGAGTCGGACAGAAGTTGAACATGACAAGGAAAGGAAAGGAAAGGAAAGGAAAGGAAAGGAAAGGAAAGGAAAGGAAAGGAAAGAGGAAAGGAAAGGAAAGGAAAGGAAAGGAAAGGAAAGGAAAGGAAAGGAAAGGAAAGGAAAGGAAAGGAAAGGAAAGGAAAGGAAAGGAAAGGAAAGGAAAGGAAAGGAAAGGAAAGGAAAGGAAAGGAAAGGAAAGGAAAGGAAAGGAAAGGAAAGGAAAGGAAAGGAAAGGAAAGGAAAGGAAAGGAAAGGAAAGGAAAGGAAAGGAAAGGAAAGGAAAGGAAAGGAAAGGAAAGGAAAGGAAAGGAAAGGAAAGGAAAGGAAAGGAAAGGAAAGGAAAGGAAAGGAAAGGAAAGGAAAGGAAAGGAAAGGAAAGGAAAGGAAAGGAAAGGAAAGGAAAGGAAAGGAAAGGAAAGGAAAGGAAAGGAAAAAGGAAAGGAAAAAGGAAAGGAAAAAGGAAAGGAAAGGAAAGGAAAGGAAAGGAAAGGAAAGGAAAGGAAAGGAAAGGAAAGGAAAGGAAAGGAAAGGAAAGGAAAGGAAAGGAAAGGAAAGGAAAGGAAAGGAAAGGAAAGGAAAGGAAAGGAAAGGAAAGGAAAGGAAAGGAAAGGAAAGGAAAGGAAAGGAAAGGAAAGGAAAGGAAAGGAAAGGAAAGGAAAGGAAAGGAAAGAAAGGAAAGGAAAGGAAAGGAAAGGAAAGGAAAAGGGAAAAGGAAAGGGAAAAGGGAAAAGGAAAAGGGAAAAGGGAAAAGGGAAAAGGGAAAAGGAAAAGGAAAAGGGAAAAGGAAAAGGAAAAGGGAAAAGGGAAAAGGGAAAAGGGAAAAGGGAAAAGGGAAAAGGGAAAAGGGAAAAGGGAAAAGGAAAAGGGAAAAGGGAAAAGGGAAAAGGGAAAAGGGAAAAGGGAAAAGGGAAAAGGGAAAAGGGAAAAGGGAAAAGGAAAAGGGAAAAGGAAAAGGAAAAAGGAAAAAAGGAAAAAAAAGGAAAAAAGGAAAAAAGGAAAAAAAGGAAAAAAGGAAAAAAGGAAAAAAGGAAAGGAAAGGAAAGGAAAGGAAAGGAAAGGAAAGGAAAGGAAAGGAAAGGAAAGGAAAGGAAAGGAAAGGAAAGGAAAGGAAAGGAAAGGAAAGGAAAGAAGGAAAGGAAAGGAAAGGAAAGGAAAGGAAAGGAAAGGAAAGGAAAGGAAAGGAAAGGAAAGGAAAGGAAAGGAAAGGAAAGGAAAGGAAAGGAAAGGAAAGGAAAGGAAAGGAAAGGAAAGGAAAGGAAAGGAAAGGAAAGGAAAGGAAAGGAAAGGAAAGGAAAGGAAAGGAAAGGAAAGGAAAGGAAAGGAAAGGAAAGGAAAGGAAAGGAAAGGAAAGGAAAGGAAAGGAAAGGAAAGGAAAGGAAAGGAAAGGAAAGGAAAGGAAAGGAAAGGAAAGGAAAGGAAAGGAAAGGAAAGGAAAGGAAAGGAAAGGAAAGGAAAGGAAAGGAAAGGAAAGGAAAGGAAAGGAAAGGAAAGGAAAAAGAGAAAAACCAGCCAACTAAGAAAAATAAATAAATAAAAAGGACAGAAACAACAACAACAAAAAATCCAGTGACATTAACAGGACTAGCCCATAGTTCAGATTAAAAAAAAAAAAAAGAAAGAAAGGAAGAGAATTGTCTCCTACCAAAGAATCAGTGCCATCAGAGGAAGAACAACCACGACAATGATCTTCAGTGTCTTCCTTTTTCTTCTTAACCTCAGGTCCACACTTCCTGTTATACTCTCTCTTTATGTAAGGAAAAAATACTTTGGGTTTCAGTTCATCTTTACTACTACTTGAAAGATCTCAGATAATAGGCCTGCAAGAAGGCAAGTGAAACAGAGATCAGAAATTAAGCTGATTTCTTTATTGACATGCTGAAGCATGTAGCAAGGGACTGGGTGGGTTTTATATTCTTGCTCTCTATCTTCAGGCAGTGATTTGCTCTGCAGACATGGAGGTGGTAAAGGGATGGTGGAGAGCAATGAAAGTTAATTTATCAATGGTAAACAACAGCTGAAGCTGACGAGGTTTCTTAATCTTTATTTTTCCTGTTTTCGTCTGAAAATTCTAATGGTTACAAATGAAAACAAAAGTTTTCCAATAATTTCAACATATTTTATCAGGACTCTTTTTCCAATCTGTGTTGTGATTTCTGTCCAAAACCCTCAACAGGTACGTACTGCTCCAGTATAATGATTATTTAAGTTATTAGAGATTTCAGAAAAAATATTGGTTCAAATCCTTCTTTTCTATTTGAAACTGTAACTTGAATCTGAGTATATAATAACTTGGATGAATGTCTCTGTCATAACAATACTGAGTTGTCTTTACTGAGGTAGCAGTCTTTGTTTTCATAGTGCATCTTGATTTTATACAAATGAGGATTTAAGATTTATTTTTTAACTTGATAAGTTAGGGGTTAGGAGAAAACTCCATTATGACATAAATAAAGTCCTGTCTTCCCTCTCCACCCATGACACCTTGAGTCATCTTTGGTTCTTAATACTCTGGGCTCCCCAGGGCCTGTGTAACTCTTCTGAGGGGGACAAGGAAAGAAAGAGATAATAAATATAGGTATACAGAGGCAGCCTGAATGACCAGTGTTGAAGAATGGCTCAGATGACATCTGCAAGGGCTAAGTTGAAAAGAAATATTTTTAGTAATAAAATTGAATCTTTTGTTAGATTTGTGGTATAATGATAATAATTAGAGAAACTCTCTGCTCAGCTCCATGACACTTTTTGCCTTGAATTGGGATGAATCAAAAAGCCAATACAGAAATGAGCTGCCTGATTTGTAAACTACAGCAACCTTCTTCTAGCCAGTGGCCACAAACAGCATACATATGATAAAGCTGTGACCTTGAATAATCAATCCAGTGGGACTGACATTTGAAGAGAGAACTATTTTCTTCAACCAAGACAAAGTACAGTCACTAATATGACTTAAAGCCAAGTTATTGTTATCTGAATAAGACTTAACCTCACAGGATCTTAAATAACATTCAAAAATACCAACAGTAACCAAACTTTCTGGATTAGGATGTATGAAGACCATGCACAAGAGATTTGGGAGTGAGAAAAAAGGAAGAATCAAACATAATAGCAAGCCTATAGCTATGAGGTCTTTCAGTGATACAGTTCCTGCCTGTTTATGCCCTTCCCTGTCTCTTCTTTTTATCCTCTATTAGGAAGAATAATTCTGGAGAATGATTGGTTTGGTTGCAATGCTTGTTCATTGAGGTAGGAGCTAAAGCCTGACGTGAGCACATGAGCTCATTGTACACTGTCTAGCGATACCTGTGCTCCTGAGTAAGCCTGTGCTAGCCTCTGGCACCAAGACCTGAAAGAAGCTGGAAGGAAAGACTCTTTCCACTTCCTAATAAGCTCATCACGTGAGTCAGCTCAAGGCTAGTCACAGTCAAGTGCCACATTATTTCACTAAAATAGACTGTGGGGCTATTATTAACAACATAGAAATAAAATGAGAACAGGATGGAAACTGGCTTGCAGCAGGGAGATTTATGACTTCTGTGTCTTGTGTGCACCCTGTCTACAGTCATGACCTAATTTCTCACCAAACATAAAAAAGGTAAGAAGAAAAAGTCTGGTAAAGGAGATAAAGTGGAAGACTAACACAAAACATACTAGGTAATGTTGCTGTTCTCTTTGATGAGTGCATTAGGGACTAATTTCTCTTCTTGGAAAATTCTGGGGATCTATGTCTGCTTATTGAATGAGCCTACTAGATAAATATTTTGTTTTTGTTGTTCTTGGACTTCATAGGGTTTATGTTAAATCTTTATCCTTCCTTGATAGAATTCAATAAATCAGGTATTTCAAAAATGATTTGTACCATTTTCTCTGTCTTTCTGTGAAGCGTGTGAATGTTTTAGGTTTCTTCAGAAATGCCATACGTTGCCCTATAAAGCCTTGAATCAGAAAAACCTCCATTCAGGAAAACATTTAACCATATGCTTAACTTTAACTTTAGGCATATGCTTAAAATTTAACATGTGCCAAAATTCTTTCCTGAAAAGGAATAGACTTAAGCACTTGCTTATGCGCTTTCCTGGATGAGAGCCCTATGTGTTACAGATCTGATTCTGCTGCCCTCGCCTACAGAATTATTCAGCTACTCCTATTCTGGCCATTATTTTCAAAGTAATTTCAATGATTAGGATGCTACTTCCCCACTGGATACAAATCAGAATAGGATACCCATATTTTCTGGACATTATTGACAATCTTACATCTCAGCAAAACCTAACTCATTACCTAAAACGATTCTACATTGGTCCAATGTCTTTCTGAGTTGCCTTGTTAATGACTTAAATGATAAAAAACAATTTTTGTGTTAGTTTACCTCTGGGTTTTGTGATCAATACATAGGCATTTGAGTCTTTTCTGTCCTAGTTTACACCCCTTGAAATTAATTTAGTTTGGCAATTTTGGAAAAACTAGGTCTATTTCCTTTATTTTAGACTCTGCAAGAAATGTAGGTATATTTTATTATTTTCTAACTTTTTTTTTTTTTTATTTTAATAACAACAAAAACTTACAATGGCTGTGGGGAAAAAAAAAAAAACAAACAAAAAAAAAGCCAGTCTTTATCCAGTTCATTCCCATATCCATTAATAATGACACATGTTGTCATTATTAATGCTGAATGAAATCCTGTTTGAAATGATACATCACTTTTATCCTAGGGTAATTACCAGAGTTTAACAATTTCCTTTCATGTTTGCTAAACTTTAAAGAGCTTGGTCCCAAAAAGGGGAATGTGCATGGGAGGGGGGAGGGAAGCAGACCAGCACACAAATCCCTTTATTTATGAATGGGATTTGTTCATGCACTTCCTGCACACAAGCAAAGTAAGTAGAAGGATCTAAAACTAGTGATCAAAACTCGTTCTTGGGAAGTCAAAGCCCTCTTATTTTCTAGAGGTCTGACAGCCCTAGAAATGAATTTATGCTTCGTTATAATTAGAGGTGCTTGCACTCTATGAACAAAATACTTTGCAATTTGTATATACTTGTCTTTAGACAATTATGGATATTCCACCCCCCCCACCCCCCAACACACACACATTTCCTTGTTTCCTAGGAGATTATTAAAGAACATAGTTGAACACTAATAATAATGTAGTATGTATTCCAGATATCTAAACACACGTCAGACCCACCAGGGGAAATAAATCACATTTTAGTATTCAGTTTCAAGCAGCCTACGGGTCTGTCACAGTGGGCATATCTACAGACAACATAGCACTCTGGTTAGAGCCCTCTTGTCACAGAAGCTCCAGCTGACAAACTCAGAAACACAGATGACACTCTGCATATGCTAATTGTATATGTGAATGGAAAAAAACGAAGCTATTGTGATCTGTGCAAAGGCAGCAGTGGGGTTCTGGTAAGCTGCTGACTTGAGGAACCTGCTAGGCAACCTTGAACTTGCCTCCTGGCCAGGGCTTCCTGGCCAGCACCTTGCACACACACGTAGTATTTCCACAGGGGGTTTTTACATGAGCCACTTGGCTGCAACCGATAGCTGGGAAGCCTTTCAGAGCATGAATCTTAATCTGAATCTCATATGAAAAAAATATTTAGAAGAATAATGTGTTTTCTCAGGGCACATTTCAATGTAGTGACATCCCCACTCTGTTCACCTTATTTATGAGAAAGTGGTGTTACCTGCATGGAGAAGATGAACTGAGATTTCACCAGATTCTTCTAGCTTTTAGCTAGGAGTGGTTACCATCCTGCTCCAGAACTACTGATGGGGATTATTTGGATAAAGGAAAAAAGAGAATTTGTACTTGGGAACTCCTCTGAACTTTCTCTGAACTCAATCCCATCCTGAACTAATATAGGATTATTCCAACTACCCATATCTGATTTGCTTCAAATTTATGGTACATTTGAATTTTATATGAATCCAGCTTTAAAAACGGAGGACAGGATCCGGTTCCTCTTTATTTATTACCTAAACTCTCTAATCTTCTTTGTCTCCTTGCAGTTTGCATATAATAACATGACCTGCATAGGGCACTAGTTATTTTTTGGTCCTGACTCTGTACACCAGTCATTGGTTGTCACTAATCTGTCTATCTTCTATTAGACATAAAAATTTAACATTGGAGAAAGTCAATGGGAGGTCAGTGAGAGACCCTTAAATCAGCAGATCATTTGAGAAAACATAGGTTTAAAGTAATATAATTTTGGTCTGTCTGAAAATATTACTAAAGTATTTTATTTCCTGAAATATATATAAGTATATATACATATATATAAACCTAATGTGAAACAATATTATTAATTAATAGTAATTACTTAGATAATTCAATTCCCTTGAATTGGAAGAATTAGATGGTACTTAGTTTCGGTCTTAAGTGCAAGCACATGCCTTCAAACTGCAGCTGGAGCAACCCATCTGGGATGGGGAGACAGAACATCCAGTGTAAGGGTTTTCAAAACTCCCCAGACTGGCCCAGGGAGGTCCTGCTACAGCTATTGATTACTTGCAGCAGCTGAAAACTGTGAACAAATGACATCAGATAAGATTTCCAACATAAGTTAACCAAATAAACATATTTCCTTTGTTTTATGAAAAGGTATAGAAATCACCAGAAATCTCAGTTGTACCTTATAAATGTATTCAAAGCTAATTCATGCTCATAAGTACAGAATAAAATTGTACTTGTTCACACCACCAAGTTATACACCTGTGTAAATTAAATGGTGGCCTCTTTTTCACATCTCAACAGGAAAGAGATCCACCAGCATACAAATCTGCTGAAGATGCCTGCTTCAAAGACTTCATCTTCTTGACAAAAGTGCTGAAGTATTTTACTAGAATGAATCATAACAAAGCCTGAAAGTAAATGCAGGATTGTCAGACAGATGGAAGAATCGTGCAGAAGAAAAGACAGCCAGCCATGGGTAAGAATATATTCAGGAGGGTGTAGAGATGATTTTAATCAACATTATTCTATTTGCTTTGTTGATTTATTGTTTTTTTTTACCCTTTTTTTTTCTTTTTTTTTTTTCTTTTGATTGTTCAAAACAGTTTTGTGCTATCAGATGTGCAACTGGCAATTACACTTCCAGCTCTTACTAGAAACAGCCAGCATGGTTATTGTTGTTGATATTATTCACAAAACAGTAGGACTTGGAGTCAGTCAGGGATCCTGCTGTGTGAGGGACTATGGAGATGAAGAATAAAAAGATAGCTCTGTCTTAAGATGCGGTCCTATTTCATTGTGCTGAGAGCAAATCTGTGTTCATACAATATTCCTCCCACCCTGTAATGCTGGGTTGGGAGATCTAAATCGATGCCAATTTTTCCATAAGAACCAAGAGTAAGAAATGGCAAGCTTTGCTGCAACAATGAGAGCCTTTGGCCTTGTCCTTCTCAGCAAGGGGCTGTTCTGGCCTCTGAATTGTTCCAAGATTCATATTTTAGATTTTCACAATTTAGTACTTGCTAAAAGTAGACATGCACAAATAACCAGTGGTTAGGGGGCTACCCAGAGCCAAAAAGCAAGGCAGTTGCCTCTTGATCTATAGATTGCCCCCCCAAGCTCAAGGGGAATTCCTGCAGTCTCAGATGCTTCCCCCTAAGTCTCCTAAAGAAGATGCTCTCCTTACTTAATGATAGACAAGTATTTTTTACTGGGTATTAAAGGAGAGGAAAACACACACTCAGTGAAAAAGAGCTTTTCCACAAACATTTTATTATTATTATTATTATTATTATTATTATTATTATTATTAGTCTGAGAGAAAGGGAAGAAGAAAAGGAAGGAGGATTAAACATGGTTTCAAACAGGAAATAACTATCATATAGCTTTTCTATTATTTGTTTGGTTTTATTTTTGACATTTTGTTAGAATTTAAGAAATCTTAATCATTTTATTTTCTTTCCTTAAAATGAAATATAGTTGCTCAGTTCTCATTAATATATTTTAGTAAGGGTTAAACTATACATTTTCTAGAAAACAGTTTTGTTTGGTTCAGAGTGACTCTTTTTAATATTTTGACATTACTATTAAGCCAAAACATCTACTGTTTGTTCATTTGAATTTTCTATACTTCTTCAAGTTGATTCATTAATGTTTTACTTACTATGATGTTCTTCACCCCCCCCCCTTTTTTTTTTTTGAGAGGAAATACAAAGGAGAAAAAAAATTAGCTGACAGTAAAAGCTGTGAATACAAAATTCCCTAAACACTGTTTGTGTTTCCCAGCTTCAGACAAAAAGTGAATTAGCCAGAAGGTCCTATTTCCTGTACAGCTTGGTTTTGACCTTCCTATAAAAACCCAAATCTAACACAATGTGATAAATCACATCTTTGAGATAATATAATTTGGATCAGCAAAGTTTCCAAAGAGCCCCTCTTCAGTGAGTGAAAGATATAATTCCTAATATTTCTGAATCTCCATATTCAACCCCTGCAAAGAAACTGCACTCTGCTTCTACATCGACCATTTCCTCTCCCTGCAATGTTTCCCCTTGCCATCTCAGCAGAGTCCAGCATAACCCTGCCTATGTCCCCGGCAACATCCATGAGTAATCAGAATACTTTACCTTCATCAAGGCCTTTCTTGGATACCCATAGCTGTGTGGGGGAGTTAGGAGACCATGCTCTAATGCCAAATAAAGGGACGAAGCTGGGACACAGCTGACAGAACATGTCCTAACACTTACTTGCAGGAAGGGCGCAGCTGCATTCCCAGATTATCTTCAAGAGCAAGGAAAGGCTGGCACCCCCAACACCATGGGGGTTTGAGGGAGATAGTTTAACACAGCTTGACTCTGTTGTGCCTTATTAAAAATATATAGGAACCCAGAAAGACCTTTTTGGAAAAGCTGAACATGACTGCAAAATGACGGTGTTATTATTGCAGCTGCGTTATTCCCTGAGCTGTGCCCAGTAAGCATCCACCCGAGGAAGACCCACCTGCCCAGGGAGCCTGTGGGTGGGAAGGCAGTGACCCCCCACCTCCCCCCCCCCCCCCCCAGCCCCATCTCTCCTGGGGCAAAGGGGACACCCATCTTCTCCCCAAATGATGGGTAAAAGTGTTCTGGGATCCTTATCAGGATCCTTGTCCTTGATGATTCTTGTATCGGGACATGTATCAATGTCCTTCAGGCCTAAGGAGGAAATCTTAACATAAAACTGTCTGCACTGCAGTGAGTTTTGTTTTGTGTACCCCCACCCTGGAGAGTGTATGGGGACTGGCCTTAGCCTGCTGTGAGGAGAGGGCACGGACACACAGAACGAGTCTTTTTACACACAGACTTCTTGTGTCGTCTCTTCCACAAGCTCCAGGAAAGCAGAAGGACCCAAAGTGGCCCCAAAAGGTTTTAAGAAGTGCCAGACTCCCAGCTGTGTACGCGTTTCATATTGCTGCTAAAAAGTAAATAATTACCATGTGAGAACCACAGCAACATTTGACTCCCCCCACTCCCTCCCCCACCCCCCCCATCCCCTGACTTGCTTTGCTCCTGTCTCTCCTCCCTTTTTTCTCCTACTTAGATCCCAGTCCCACAGGCTTGTGATCTAATTTGTCTTATGTGGCAAAAGGGCTTGAGCCTCAGCAACAAAAGTTTTCCCTAGCAAGCATAACCCAGCAAAGTCTTCTTGTTACTATGTTTTGCAGGTCATTGTTTTGCAAGTGCCTGGCGCAGCACATGCAGTGACAAACCCATGCCTCAAGCAGCTTGGCAGTAAAGGAGGCCAAGCAAATCCTTTTCAGATGCAGCAGCAAGTGCTGCTTCTTGAATCAGCCTCCCCAGACATGCACCACTGTCCCTCAGGCTGAAGAAAGAGGAAACCTCTATACAGCAGTGCAAGGTGTTTTTTTTTTTTTTACTTTTTATTTGTGTGTCCTTGCACTTATTTGTTTGATTTTTAATGGGTTTTAGTCTACTGAGCTTGGGAGCCATTAGCAATGTAGATGCACGAGCAGGACCAAAAGATGAGCTAATTTAGCTTGCTTCTTAATGGTGGTGTGATTATAGCACAGGCATTTCTTGAAAATGTCATCTGCCTATTTTAAATTAAAAAAAAAAAAAATCCCAGGAAGTTGGCATTCCAGCCAAATTTCCAACACTGCATCCTGTTGGGAATTTTGGCTCCCGTTGAGGCAAAGAGCCATAACTATAGTTTTGTCTTTTAAGCTTCATATGCAATAAACATCTATTTGACTAGTGATCGGGATACTTCTTTGTATTATTCTTATTCTGCTTTGTACAAGAATCTTCTGGGAAGTGCAGAGCATTCAATCCCTTGAGGTCAGCATCTATCAGCAGGTACTCAGCAAGCTACCGTAATCACCTATGCTACTTATTATACTTGTTAATGGGATTTGACACCTTTGCCTTCTGCCTTCAGATGCTGCCTACACTTATTCTCTGAAAACACTGATTAAATTACTCACCTAGTAATTTTCAGGATCAGGCCAACATTTTGAAAAACACACATTGCAATTTGATCTTGTTGTATTATCTAAACCCATTTGAAACTCTGGTTCAGCAAATCATTTAAACCGTAGCTGAAGTACCATTGAGTGACTTCACAAAGAAATACTTTTTGCATATAATATTTGCTCTGTGGCATTATCATGTAGCTTTCTGAAAGGAAAGTGGATTAGCTTCAAATGTTGTTGCCATTTATTATTTGCTGAGTGCTGACAGTACACTTCAATGGAACTTGAGGAAGTGCTTAAAGTTAAGCACGTTTTCAAGTACATTGCTGATCTAAGGCCAAAAAGTTAATCTGAGACCTTCTTTGTTGAAAAGTGTAGACATGATACCAAGGAAGAGCATTCTTCAATTTTCCTTTAAACAAAAAACACTGGTTAGCAATGTGGATCTATTTTACAAATAAAAGAGTTACAGTCACCCATTTCTCATTTTGATAGTCCAATATTGAAGAAAAAGTATATCATCTGTTCATGGATTAAGTTGAATGCAAATTTAGAAAACTGGGGACTGCCTCTGGCCAACTGGATGACCATATATCTTCCTAGAGAGAGATGAGTGTAGAATGAAAATATACCTTCTGGGGCTTGCAAACCACATCCCAATCTCAGGAGATGTCACTTCCTCTTAGAAGGTTCTGAATTTGTCCAGATTATTATTATTATTTTTTTTTTCTGGACAGATCCCTGGGCATTGTCAGCTTTCAGTCAATAACAAATCAAAGAACAATTTTTTGTAGCAAACTTTTCTCTCACAGAGAGTTTGTAACAAACTTTTCTCTCACAGAGCTACTTATTAGAGGTAGACACATACACCATTAGCAAAAGGAAAAATCTGGATAACCCCAAATTGCTGTATGTGGCATATGGCTTTACCATTATTATGTAAGATGACTCTTTGTGCTCCAGCTAGCTAAGAAGACTGCTCATCACCTGCCAGGAGCAGTCCCTAAATTCATTAGTCAGGGACTGTATACTTGCCTTTTTTATTACATGTGAATACAGTGGTGTCTAGCACAACAGGACCTTATCCCTAACTGTAGCCAAGAGGCTCAATAGAAACAACAACAATAATAATTATTGTTATGTGTTGCCTAAACACAATATATATATATATGTATACTTATGTGTTGCCTAAACACAATTCTTGAACATCTGTGGCTTGTCACTATTAAATCCAGAAGCTAAAGCCTAAGAAACATTTTATTTTATTTTATTTTATTTTAATTTTATTTTATTTTATTTTATTTTATTTTATTTTATTTTATTTTATTTTATTTTATTTTATTTTATTTTATTTTATTTTATTTTATTTTATTTTATTTTATTATTTTATTTTATTTTATTTTTTTTATTTATTTATTCTTGAAGGCAACACAAGGAGACTCACTAAGGCTCCTGAAAACTCTCTTGGAATGTAACAATATAAATGAGGAAGAAATATTCTATGGGGAAAAAGTGCTTAAGGCAACAGTAATTATATTGCCAAATATAGAATATAGAATCTGCAGAGTGAGAGTTTCACATAACAAGGGAAATGTAAAATTGTACTTGGGGTGTAACTAAAATGTAATATAATGGCTTGGGGGAGCATTATTTGAAGAAGTTAATATTCAATCCCTGACTAGTAGTGGAAGCACAAGAAAGGGGATGAGGAGATATTTCCAAAATCATCAAATCATCACTTTTTTTTTTTTAAAGCAAATAACCATTATGTATTTAGATGCTGGAAAAATCATAAATAATCTATTATAACCCACACTGAAAATACCTAAAATAATGTAGACCCTATCTCCATCCTCCCATTTTTGTGATATTTCTAAACTGATACTACAGAATCAAAAGCTCTGGCTTTCTGTCAGTAAAACTAAACTTACCTTTCATTTTGTTTGAAGGTCAGTCCTATCTCCATGACAGTGTGCTGTAACATGAAAGGATTTGGAAAGACTCATCTTCTCTACCCATCAGCTGAGCAATGTTTTTCTCTGCCTGTTAATTGCACTTACACTTAGTGTTGAACCACTGCAACAAACAGAATCCTCCTTCACTCCATCAAGAAATTTGCATCTCTTCCATCTTCTTACTGCATCTTACTGCTTCTGCCCTTGGTACCTCCCTCACTGTTTTTGCATTTTCTCATAAAGACGCATTTATTCTACTTCCATCTCTCCCAGTCTTTTCTTCTCATGTATTTCCCCTTCTCTAAGTATTATCGCTCAATGGAAGCAGTTCAGGCCTATCTCACATCTCAGCTGCAATCCCCATAGTGTCTGTGCCATCCTAGTAACAGTTCTGTTCCCATCTGAGGTCAAAATAAGGACAAGTAGCATGAACACGTGTTTCCAAAAGCAATCCATGGTACTGAGCCGAAGCTTGCTGAAGTCATGAGGGCTTTTCCAATGACTCCAACATTTTTGGATCATAAAATATACATTATTGTTTTTAAACACAAATCAAATTAAGCAATGTTTTCTGATTGACTATACTCAGTAATTTTTATGTATGTCACAAAAATCTTGTGGAAGAAATAGAGATCATGACTGTATGAGCCAGGAAAGGGAAGCTTATCTATGCATCAAGAAAATTCAATAACATTTTTGGCACAAAAAGAAGTTGACTAAAACATCAGGATAGAGAGATCTGGAGAATTTGTGACCAGAAACTTTTAAGGATTGAAACTATTTACGACTCCCTCTTTTTTCCTCAAAGCTTCATCTTGACACCTGCTGTGAAATTTGCCCATATTGGATGAAAATGTTCAAATTTTGAAATACATATAGGGAAGGAAAATATTTATTTCCTTTCTTTGACAAAATGTAGGTCTTACCTGGCAGAGGAGCAGACCTGCAACAGCAGCCAAACATTTGTCTGCTATTTCAGTCATTAATTTTGATCCTTTAACTCCTGGGCTGTTTTTGTGGGTAGTATGAAAGAGGGAGATGGCTGGAAATGTCCCTTAACTGAAGTACCCAGAGAAGCTGGCTCTTCTTGTGTGTGTCAGTACGTGGGCAACTGCTCTTTGGTGTGGAGTTTGACATTGCAGCCACCTGCTGCCATAGCACAAGCATTTTCTTTTAGCTACAGATGCTGAATGGCAGAGGTTACCAAACCAACAAAGTTTCCACTACTAGGAGCCTGAGAGTCCCTTAAAAGATGAATATTTTATGTAGATGGTCTCACACTTTAAGAGTGTGAGTAACAGAGTTAATTCAAATGTATTTCACATGATGTCAGGAGTTAGTCCTTTTATGTCATTTTGTCTTTTTAAAGGTAACTTTTCCCTATTTTTTGTGGTGATTATTTAAAATAAAATTGCCTTTTCTTTCCAATATAGAATGTGAATAACAGCATGTACAGTCTGAAACCTGATTTAAATTGAAAGCAGAAATTCATGGTTAAAGATCTCTTTTGGAATTCAAAATCAGATTTTAAATACTCATAAAGAAAACAACAATAACAAAGAAACAATGATCCTGTTTGCCAAGAAATACTTGTTGAGTGGAAGTAGCTTTAAAAGATATTATTGCAAATGCTGCTATTTAAGAGAAATGAAAGCTAAACCAGGTCTGATACAGAAACAATTATTACAAGTTGTTTGATTGGCTAAGAAACACTAATTCTTCTTAAGCCATGAAGCAGAAATGAATTGTGGGGATAAATCTGTCAATCCATCAGTTTGCAGTTTGTGCCTTAGTGAAGATTTGGCAGAAAAAGTAAATTATGGTTCAGAGGGATTCAAGTTTATGTTTTTCTTTAGTATTTTCTAATGTTTTGTGCTCTTTCAAACTCAATGAAACCAAATATACTTCTGATCAGTTAGTTCATTACTAAGGAGGGTTATGGCCCTGATAGCAGAGCTAGATAGCCTCTGTGGCCCCTGCTGCCAACCCTTGAGCCTACAGTAGAGGCTTTCTGTCCTGGATCTAGATTCTCATCTGCCTCATGTGCGGCTACAAAAATGCAGTGTGCAGGCACAGCACATATGTGAATGTCTTCCTTCAATTACAGCACAGCTCTCTCTCACATTTTGCCTATAGAAAGCAAAATTCAGGGTACTTTATTATTTATAGGTATAGGATCTTCTGTGCACACTTTTAAACTCAGGTCCAAGGTAATCCATTAAAATCCAACTGGCTCTCAGCAGAAAAGTTTTTAAAACTCCTTATTGCCACTTCTCTGTGTTGTTCCAGGGTCAACATATTTTCTTAACAAAGCAGTACTCATTGAAAGCAGTAGACTGTACAGCATAAATCCATAGAGTCATATAATTCCACCTTCTATATGGTATTTACTACAGAATATCTTGCAGAAACCAAGGAGAGAGAAATGTATCATTTCAATCCTCTAAAACCCTTAGCAGTTTTTCTTCACTTTCCCATATTTCTTCTCTGAAACTTCCCCCAGTTTTGTTTTTCTACCTCATTTCTTCTTCATTATATCTTTCCCTGTCTGTCTTCTCATAGAGAATCATAGAATCATTTAGGTTGGAAAAGACCTTTAAGATCATTGAAGTAATTGAAGCACACCTGGGGGACAATGCAGTCATTGGTCCCAGCCAACATGGGTTCATGAGGGGTAGGTCCTGCCTAACAAATTTGATTTATTTTTATGGTAAGATCACCCATCTAGTCGATCAAGGGAAACCAGCTGATGTGATGAACTTGAGCAAAGCTTTTGACACGGTTTCCCATAGGATCCTAGCGGACGAAATGTCCAGCATACAGCTAAACAAAAACAACATACGATGGGTGAGCAATTGGCTGACGGGCAGAGCTCAAAGGGTTGTGGTAAATGGGGCCACACCTGGCTGGCTGATGGTCACTAGTGGGGTCCCTCAAGGCTCCATTTTAGGGCCAGTCCTCTTCAATGTTTTTATAAATGATTTGGATGTAGGACTAGAAGGTGTTTTGAGCAAATTTACCGACGACTCCAAACTTGGAGGAGTTGTGGACTCTGATGAGGGTGGAAAGGCCTTGCAGAGAGATCTGGACAGACTGGAGAGCTGGGCGATCACCAACCACATGAAGTTTAACAAAAGCAAGTGCTGGGTCCTGCACCTGGGACGGGGCAACCCTGGCTATACGTACAGACTGGGCGACGAGACGCTGGAGAGCAGCCCCGCAGACGGGGATCTGGGGGTTGTGGTTGACAGCAAGTCGAATATGAGCCAGCAGTGTGCCCTGGCGGCCAGGAGGGCCAACCGTATCCTGGGATGCATAAACCACAGCATTGCTAGTCGGTCGAGGGAAGTGATTGTCCCGCTCTACTCTGTGCTGGTGCGGCCTCACCTCGAGTACTGTGTGCAGTTCTGGGCACCACAGTACAAAAAGGACATTAAACTGTTGGAGAGTGTCCAGAGGAGCACGACGAAGATGGTGAAGGGCCTAGAGGGGAAAGCATATGAGGAGCGGCTGAGGTCACTTGGCCTGTTCAGCCTGGAGAAGAGGAGGCTGAGGGGGGACC
The DNA here is from genome assembly GCF_040182565.1 of Anser cygnoides. Lineage (NCBI taxonomy): Eukaryota > Metazoa > Chordata > Aves > Anseriformes > Anatidae > Anser > Anser cygnoides. Next base: position 104,919,093 of record NC_089875.1, read on the forward strand.
TCATCGCAGCCTACAACTTCCTTGCGAGGGGGAGTGGAGAGGCAGGTGACCTATTCTCTGTTATCACTAGTGACAGGACCCGCAGGAACGGTGTTAAGCTGAGGCAGGGGAAGTTTAGGCTGGACATCAGGAAGAGGTTCTTCACCGAGAGGGTGGTTGCAGACTGGAACAGGCTCCCCAGTGAAGTAGTCCCTGCACCAAGCCTGTCTGAATTTATGAAGAGATTGGACTGTGCACTTAGTCACATGGTCTAAACTTTTGGGCAGACCTGTGCGGTGCCAGGAGTTGGACTTGATCCTTATGGGTCCCTTCCAACTTGGGATATTCTATGATTCTATGATCATCAAGTCTAACCATCAACCTGACCTACCTTTGATTACAAACCCTTGGCAGTGCCTGAACTTTCTCTGGGCTTCACCTGGGAAGCTCAGGCTAAAACTAACAATTGAACAAGAATGATGTTGGTGCTTGACTCGAATGCTTACAGTTTACTCAACCAGACCCAGTGTCACGCTCCTTGCTACCAGCTGACTGCATGACACTAGTCATATTTTTTCCGAGTTTTGTCATGGTTAAGTTCAGATGACAAGAAATGCTTTTGTTTGGCTTGTTTTCCTAGGAAATGCAAACCATTTTATTCTTTCTAGCATTCTTTTGCATTTGTAATTTAATCTAGGGTGTTAAAGTCCAACCCAATAGCTAGCTTCTTGGTACATATATGACCCAATTTCTTCTCAGCTCACAGTGACAACAGGCTATTCTGCAAAAGACCTCCCTTAGTCATCTGCGAACTTGTTGCTATTTTTTCACTACATTCTAAAAATATCTTCTGCAAACGTGATGGTTTAATTCATATTTTATTATCCAAATGTTTATGGGAAGTGTTCTTTTTTCTAAATTAACACATACCAAATAATTTAAAACAACTAAGCAAGTTGGGGAAGAAAATTAATAGCTTAACTTGGACAGTAATTAAGGAGTTTATATCTCACTGAGCATTGGAAGAAGCTGTTTGCCTTATATACTTATTTATTGTTGCCAGAAACATGACTGCTAACTAAATCATGCTTCTTGAACCTAGATGTGCTCACTTGCTAATAAAAATTGATCTCTCCTAAAATTCTCAGTCCTGTTCATTTTAGCTTTTGAGTTAGGAAGATGAAAATAAGGATTGAACCAGTAAATGAAAACTAGATTGGTAATTACAACTATGTCAAGTTTTTGATGTTAGTGATAATTATCTAACAGACCTGCCAGACTGTAGCCAGATTAACTCTGTTAACTTTTTAAGAGCACAAATAGATGGCTGCAACTTCAGCTGGGCATCTACCAGTTTCCACTTCTGCGTGTAGAACACTGTTTCTGTGCAAACCTTGTGATTTCTGTACACAAACTTTCTAAAAAATGTACCACTCCATCACATTTTAATTAGTCTAACTCTTTTATATTTCCTCTGGAGTAAAAAGGAAAGTTTTTACTGGTTTGCAACTGAGATGTAATATCAGTTCTCTGTTCAGGCACAAGGTTTCTAAGTAATCTAAGAGAAACTTTAATAATTCACTAAGTTTAGCTTACTTGTAAGAAAAAAGGACAGTAATTTGGTTTTGGTTTTGTTTGTTTTGTTTTTTCATCATTTTAGATTTTCATAATTTACCTCATTTTTGGAATAAGGTTTACTTCTATGTCCAGTACCAAGCACAAAGGGCCTTTGGTCTTAGTTGGGGCTAACAGTAACAGTGGTGGTAGCAACATTTGGGTCTGTGATTTTTGCTGGGCATGGAAATTATATAATGTCCATATAATCTATGAGGATACACCTATTTCAATAAAATATTCAGTGGACAAAAGTAAAAATTACTTTGACATTCTTATTTAATTCCATTGATACTGGTATACAGAAATTCAGTATTTTGCAGCTGCTTTATTATTCTGATGAATTTCTTTAGAATTTTAAAGTATTTGCTGTAAATACTCGAGTGTATGCTGTAAAATGTATGATCTTTGAATATTCAAAACAAAATTAAGCAACTGAATCAAAACAGTGCCTTGTTACTGTACTGAAATAAACTTACCACACAGAACCAACGTTTTCAACATTTGGCTTTTGTGTGTATGTGTGTGTGTGTGTTTTGCATGTGTATGGTTTCATTGTTTTTGTCCTTTTTTAATGTGATTTGGAATAAAAAGAAATTTCCAGACTGCTTTGGAAGTACTTGCTGATACATTGTATATATTTTAAAATCTTCTACTGTGCATCAGAAAAAATATTCTGTTTTTCAACTCCTCATTCTGTTTCCATCTCCAATCTTGTACTTTAAAAGTACCTTTGGGTCCATTTTGCTCTAGGTTATGCTTTTACAAATATAAGCAGATATAGTATCTTCCTACACTACAGCCTTGTAAACAGTAGATAATATGTCATTGCGTTTTGTTTGTCTAGTGGATAAATAAAATTTTAATGCTATAAGTTGGAAGATTATGACATTATGACACAGACAAATGATATAGTTCACTTAAACAGAAAGTTAGTAGTGTAACACGAGCTTTTTTTTTTTTTTTCCTATCCTTATACCAGGAGGATATTTGGGTTTCTTCTCTCTATTTCATTCATTTGTAAAGCTTTGTGTTTTTTGTTGTTGTTGTTCATTTGGTTTAGATAAAGAATTAGATAAAATTATGAGACACCAAACCTAAGATCCCCTTGTTTGCAGTTGTCTGGATATTGGTATTACCTTGTAAGGCATAATTTTTGGTTGGATTAATATAAAATCTAAGACTGAATGTGCAGTATCTCATTTTGACACTTCGCAGTCATTAATCAATGTCACATCGACAGTCACTCTGTGTTCCCCAACATGCTGAAGCACTCTTATATTTTACAATAGCATCATTTGGCACTTCTCTCACACTGTTCAGAAACAAAAGCACTGACAAGCTGCTGCACTGTTGTATAACATCAGAATGGTTCACATTCATTGGAGAGACTCCAGAGGATACAGGGAAATAGATTTGAAGCTCTACCCATTCTACCAGCAAAAACATTAGGATCTTACCTAATAAACAGCCAGAGGTTCCAATGCAACAAAAAAGAATTTATCTGAATCACCATCTTATTCACTTGGTACATTTTTATACAAAATGCAACCATCTGAGAATCCTCATGATGTTATGTTGGATCTACATTATTACCATTTTTTTTGGTTTTCTTTTGTTTTGTTACCCCTGCTTATTTACTACACTTAATGCATGCTAAAAGAGCATCCATTACTGTTAAAGGAATAATACAGTTTACTTGGTCCTTTTTATGCCAGGTAGGTGGATCTCCATTCTGAAGGTGGCCTAGAGATGCAGTACAGACAACATCCCTCATACATTTTCAGAAGCACTGATAAATGCTCAACATCTTCTGCACCCAGCTGAGGCTTCGCTAAGCCAGGGAAGTGACACTGAGAAGCGCCATCTTCTGAGGAGATCTCCCCAGCAGAAGGGGACTACTTTAGGTTCATATTTAAGGTAAATACAGAAAGAATTGAGAAAGATTTCTGGCATTGTCATGTGCGTGTGGTGTCAGCCAGTCCCTCTGTAATGGTGGGCAATAAACTGATAGTACAAAACTACAATAAAGTTAATTAAGTTGATTTTTCCTCCACCACTCCGATTTACATATCATTAACCACATTTGCTTTTGATTTTAGAGATGAAATAATGCTCTGTGAATGACACGATGGTAAACTTCTGTATGGAGCTTTGTACAAATTAAGTTAGCTTTTCATTTCAACAATTCAACTCAGTCTTGATAATTCAAATTCAAACAGACATTGGCCTAAAACCTGAATTCTACACAACATTTTTTTTTTTTAAAGAGAGCTGTTTAATTCCAAATTAGTAAAAACAGTAAGACTCACCTCTGTCTGTCTGTCTCTCCCTCTCTCAAGCTCTTACAGGTCATCAACATCCTTTTTTTTTTTTTTTTTTTTTCAGAACCAGTTTTCTCTTCAGTTATTAAAGGGACCTGAAAAATTAGTCTATCCATTTAAAATGATATTCCAAGGACAACACCCTGAGAAAATCCCTTGTCTCTATCCTTACCCATGAAAACATGAAATTGATATAGGTTATCATAAAATTCATTAAACTTGTTATCATTCTTTTGTAGACCAGCTGCCCAAAAGGACAAAGTGGGGCTACTCTCTTCTCTCCAGGACATTCCTAGAAGGAATATCCCAACAAAACAAGGGGAAAAAAAAGAGATCATAAACATTATGTATCTAAAGAGTGCTAAAGAAATTATCAACAGGAAAAAAATAATAATAATAAAAAGGATGAAACCCACAGAGAGGAAATTAATGATGTATGATAAAATATAATATATACTAATGTCAGTACTTCTATTTACACATGCGCAAATAAGAATTTTAAAAGAAATTTTAAATTTAAAAGAATTAGAATTAAATTTAAATTTAAATTAAATTTAAAAGAATAAAATAAAGAATTTTAAAAGAAACTAATGGCTAGCTCACATAAAAATGAATAAATGACTGTTTTGCTTGCACTATGTAAGAGTTCTGTGGTCTCCCTGCTACAAGGTCTAAAGAAATATGTTTTTAAAAATCATATTTGGTAACCATAATTATGGTGCTAATCTGCATCATAAAGATTAACATTTCACAAAAGATGTAGACCCATTAATCAAATAGATTTGATTAAAAAAAAAATGCTCTAAGTATGACTTTTTCCTAGTTGTTGATTCAATTTATTGGTGAATTTGCCTGAAGCAACTGGTGGTGCTCACCTTTGGAAAAAAAATACTGGACCAGATGGATCATTGCTCAGATCTACTGTGACAATTTCTGTGTTCCTAGTTTAAGTCCAAAATACACTTGCATTCCCCATTTTGTCATCACTACAGGGTTAAAACCCAGAACATTCTTCTTACACAGAAATGTATATGATATCATTTCAGATGCCATATGTGTTTAAGTAGATTTCACACTTGAAGTGCAGCAGAATCACGTTCAGAGATGAACAGAGATTTTTTTGAAGGATTTCGTTTCCAGAGAGGTCTGTTTTTAAGACCCTAATCCAGAATATCCTGGAAAGTAGTTTTTGCATAGTTAATGTACTGCATGTGAATACATCTGCTAAGTCTGAATGCCTATATAAATCCTACCAAGTAAGACTCTGAAATTGCCTAGGTGACAGAATAAATCCATCCTGTCCAAAAAAAAAAAAAAAAGTTAAAATTTAGCCTCCAGCTGTTTAACCTTAGTTACTGCATCTTGGTTACTGTGTGCATTCTCAGGCTTATACCATTTTTTTTTTTTTCTAGATAGGAAGACCTCTTGTGTTTATTTTTATTGGCCATCGATTTTCTCACAGGATCAAAATATCACAAGTTGATTAGGTATTAATGAGAGTTCATTAATATTAAGTTTCTGGCTCCAGAACCCTGAACATCTGTGATCTTGTAACTTAGTGAATTTTAAGCACTGATAAAATCTTTCCAATGAAGCTTATTAATAAATGATTGAGCAATGTAATTTATCACTGGCTGTATTATTATTTCATAGAGCTAAGGTTGCATTATAAATTTACTCTTCAGAAAAAGGTAAACTGATTCGTTTACTTCAGGTCTTGCCTTGCATTCTAACATATGGTTCTGCTTAAATGTGTCCATGTTTGCAACCTACAGTTGACATTTTTGGCAGTCAGAATAGTGTCTTGTAATTATGCTAAGTCTAGAAAGGAGGATTAGCTTTTATAGCAGAATTCATAAAATTAAAAAAAAAAAAAAAGAAGTTTTAGTCAAATTTATTGGCTGCAATGAGCCCTCCAGAATGCAGACGTCTGGTCTGGTGGAACTCAATAGATTTCTGTTCACTGCATATGTGCATGCGTGCACACACACACGCACAGATGACCCCTTTATGAAAGCATTTGTGTGCAATAAAAAGTTAAATATTTTCACACTTAATATCTGCTCCACCTCCTGCGGTGATTATTATCAAACAAGCTTCATTTGATATGTTTTGAAAGCCTTTTTCTCCCCTTTTCCTCCCTCATCTTTTCTTTCTTCCCCCTTCTCCCCCCCCCCCCCCCCCCCCCCCCCCCCAAAAAATACAGTATATTGGTTGTATCAGTTGCTTGGCAAAGCCATTTTTTTAACAGTGTCCATTATTTTTTTCCATGATTCCCACCCGATGTAGTTTTGTGGAGCAGTTTGCAAGTGCTTCATTATGGATTCAAAACTGCCTGAGTTGAAAGAGGGCAAGCAGAACTCTCCTGCCGTCTGTTGTACGTAGAGACCATCACTTATCAGCCATGAAAGGCACATTCCTGATAGCTGAGTGTTGGTATGAAACTCTGACTTTTATCTCTTCACCAAAAGGGAAAGGTTTCATTTGGGTTAGCAAACACCAGGCACCTATTTCCTTTGCAACGGCTTGCCTCAAAGTGCACTTTAACTCTTGGTGATTCGCCTGGAAGATCAGCCTCGCATGTACATCCATCAAAGAGATCCCTTCATCCTTGAGCACCCTCACCCCTTTTTGAATTCTCCCAGAAAAGAAATAGCCAATAGCAATCTTGCTGCTGTTCCTTGTACATTTTTTAATACAAATGTCTGCATTTTGTAGTGGAGGAGAGACAAGTTGTGTTCTGTGGGATTATTGATTTTTTTATTCTTTCATCAGTTTACACTTTCAAATGTCCCTGTTAGACACTGTAGGGCAAAAACCAGGATGATTACCTTAAGTAATCACAGTCAAGTGTGAACTACTATCTTTCCCATTGGGAAATAATTAATCTACTATTTGCAGACAAAATTTAGAGGAAAAGGATTAAAACTTTCAAGGAATAAAAGCATTCTTTCACTGCTTGCATTAGAGTAGTTCTTTAGAGGATAATGAATTCCAATTGTTACAAACAGCTACCACTTGAACTCAGGTTTTCCTTTTTAACCTCAAACAATTACCTGCAGTACCCAAGCTAGGAAGATGCTCATTTTAGGATCCCTCTATAGCCTGGCACCTCTTGGCAGCCCCTGTGTGTGTTTGTGCCTCTTTCTTTTGATCATCTACACAGGAAGCAAGGGCAACCTGGCTCCTAATTTAGATGCCTCACTTAGTGTCTGTAATGAGGTAGGATTAATTTAGGACATGGTTTCTAGTTGAAAATGAATGTAAAAAGGTGAAAAAGCAGAAGAAAACCATATCAGGAAGGGGAACACAAGTAACAGAGACCAATGGTATGAAATGACATAGATTTGTTTAGATTTCACCTAACTGTAGTCATCTAGAAGGTGGGTGTCCACTCCAATTTAAGGGTGTAGGCTCTGACAGTAATTACAGAAGGGAAACAGAGTTCAAAGTGATTGTTCCACTTGGAAGGCAGATTTTTTAGACAGGACAGGTAAACAAACTCCTCAGAGTTAACTTTCTTTCTCCAGTGATGGCAGGGTTATCTTGTGCAACTGCTTCAGACTGCCCATCTAAACTTTAGATTGCTAAAGTTAAGCAAGTTAATTCCTTTCCACATGTGTTGATCCAGTATTTTCAATGAGTTAAAGGAAGCTAACTGCAGGTCTTTTCAGCCTTAAACTGTATCCTGTCACTATGACTATTTTTAACATCAGTTCTGTGTTAGAAGCTAATAAATTTTACCAGTACCCTTTAAGCTCCTAACTGCATATTACATGTGTTGTTTTTGTTGTTGTTGTTTTCTCCCTCTGTAACTGCTAAACATATGCTTAACCATCTGGCAAGAAACAATCAAAACTAAGCAAAAAAGGTGTCTGAAAGTTCAAGCACACAATGACTCATAGAGCTCTCTGGCTTTTAACACACAGACCTGAATAACAGCACAGTAATACAGAATGAAATTGCAATGTGAAAAATTAATTAACATGCCACACTGGGTAGTTTAATGCTCCCATTTAAAATAAAGAAACCATAAGGGAGAGAGGTTTTTTCCTCTTCTTGTCCTCACCTGATTATACTTTGGTTGGACTATATTTTTTTCAGGTTAATAGTTTTCCTAGTCGTATATTACCCAGGTGTCTCCTGTCCTTCCTTTCTCCTCTATCTCCTGTGTTTCCACCTTGCTGTAGTAACTTTTGTTGGGGATCTGTTATAGACCACCGAACCAGGATGAGGAGACGGATGAGGAGTTCTACAGGCAGCTGGCAGAAGCCACGAAATCGTCAGCGCTTGTTCTCGTGGGGGACTTCAACTTCCCAGACATACCCTGGAAGCACAACACAGCCAAGAGAAAGCAGTCTAAGAGGTTTCTGGAGAGCGTGGAAGATAGCTTCCTGACGCAGCTGGTTAGAGAGCCTACCAGGGGAGGTGCCCCACTAGACCTTCTGTTCACAAACAGTGACGGACTGGTGGGAGATGTGGTGGTTGGGAGCTGTCTTGGGCAGAGTGACCACGAAATGGTTCAGTTCTCTATTCTTGGCGAAGTCAGGAAGGGGACGAGTAAAACCGCTGTCTTGGACTTCCAGAGGGCTGACTTTGAGCTGTTCAGGACACTAGTTGGCAGAGTCCCTTGGGAGGAGGTTCTGAAGGGCAAAGGAGTCCAGGAAGGTTGGGCACTCTTCAGGAAGGAAATCTTAATGGCTCAGGAGCGGTCTGTCCCCACGTGCCCAAAGACGAGCCGACACGGAACTAGACCGGCCTGGCTGAACAGAGAGTTGTGGCTCGAGCTTAGGAGAAAAAAGAGGGTTTATAATCTTTGGAAAAGAGGGTGGGCTACCCAAGAGGACTTTAAGGTTGTTGCGAGGCTGTGCAGGGACAAAATTAGAAAGGCCAAAACTCATCTGGAGCTCAATCTGGCTACTGCCGTTAAAGATAACAAAAAACGTTTTTACAAATATATCAACACAAAAAGGAGGACTAAGGAGAATCTCCATCCTTTACTGGATGCGGGGGGAAACTTAGTTACAAAAGATGAGGAAAAGGCTGAGGTGCTCAATGCCTTCTTTGCCTCAGTCTTTAGCGCCAAGACCAGTTGTTCTCTGGATACCCAGTACCCTGAGCTGGTGGAAGGGGATGGGGAACAGGATGTGGCCCTCACTATCCATGAGGAAATGGTTGATGACCTGCTACAGCACTTGGATGTACGCAAGTCGATGGGGCCGGATGGGATCCACCCGAGGGTACTGAAAGAACTGGCGGAGGAGCTGGCCAAGCCGCTTTCCATCATTTATTGGCGGTCCTGGCTATCAGGGGAGGTCCCAGTCGACTGGCGGCTAGCAAACGTGACGCCCATCTACAAGAAGGGCCAGAGGGTAGACCCGGGGAACTATAGGCCTGTTAGTTTAACCTCAGTGCCAGGGAAGCTCATGGAGCAGATTATCTTGAATGTCATCACGCGGCACTTGCAGGGCAAGCAGGCGATCAGGCCCAGTCAGCATGGGTTTATGAGTGGTAGGTCCTGCTTGACGAACCTGATCTACTTCTACGACCAAGTGACGCACTTGGTGGATGAGGGGAAGGCTGTGGATGTGATCTACCTTGACTTCAGTAAGGCTTTTGACACTGTTTCCCACAGCATTCTCCTCGAGAAACTGGCTGCTCGTGGCTTGGACTGGCGTACGCTTTGTTGGGTTAAAAACTGGCTGGATGGCCAGTCACAGAGAGTAGTGGTGAATGGAGCCAAATCCAGTTGGAGGCCAGTTACTAGTGGAGTCCCCCAGGGCTCAGTACTGGGGCCGGTCCTCTTCAATATCTTTATCGATGACCTGGATGAGGGGATCGAGTGCACCCTCAGTAAGTTTGCAGAGGACACCAAGTTAGGTGCGTGTGTCGATCTGCTCGAGGGAAGGAAGGCTCTGCAGGAGGATCTGGATAGGCTGGAGCGATGGGCTGAGGTCAACTGTATGAAGTTCAACAAGGCCAAGTGCTGGGTCCTGCATCTGGGGCGTAACAACCCCAAGCAGCACTACAGGCTGGGAGATGAGTGGTTGGAAAGCTGCCTGGCAGAGAAAGACCTGGGAATACTAGTTGATAGGCAGCTGAATATGAGCCAGCAGTGTGCTCAGGTGGCCAAGAAGGCCAACAGCATCCTGGCCTGTATAAGAAGCAGTGTGGCCAGCAGGTCTAAGGAGGTGATTGTCCCCCTGTACTCGGCTCTGGTGAGGCCGCACCTCGAGTACTGTGTTCAGTTTTGGGCCCCTCACTACAAGAAGGACATGGAGGTGCTCGAGCGAGTCCAGAGAAGGGCAACGAAGCTGGTGAGGGGTCTGGAGAACAAGTCTTACGAGGAGCGGCTGAGGGAGCTGGGATTGTTTAACCTCGAGAAGAGAAGGCTCAGGGGTGACCTTATTGTTCTCTATAGGTACCTTAAAGGAGGCTGTAGAGAGGTGGGGGTTGGTCTATTCTCCCACGTGCCTGGTGACAGGATGAGGGGGAATGGGCTAAAGTTGCGCCAGGGGAGGTTTAGGTTGGATGTTAGGAAGAACTTCTTTACTGAAAGGGTTGTTAGGCATTGGAATGGACTGCCCAGGGAGGTGGTGGAGTCGCCATCCCTGGAGGTCTTTAAAAGATGTTTAGATGTAGCCCTTAGTGGTATGGTTTAGTGTAGGACTTGTTATTGTCAAGACAGAGGTTGGACTAGATGATCTTGGAGGTCTCTTCCAACCTAGACGATTCTGTGATTCTGTGATTCTGTGAACTATGTGAATAATCAAGGTTCTGTACTGATAACTTAATCTTCCATCACTGTTCTTCAGACATCTTCCCTGGTACCCTGTTCTGGACTTGTAAACATTCTTTGCTCACTGGTGAAGCTCCTAAACAAACACCTAAATGTCTTTTCCCGTACTCTTTCTTCAGCACAGAGGAATCCCTCCACAGATGCTGGGATAGGCATGAACTTGTCCTTCAAGTTACAGTTTTTTATTTTGAGGTTTTATTGAAGAAAACCAGAATTGAGGTGGAATCTGTCTGGGCCTTCCAGGCATCATGATCATATACATAGCTAACCAGCAAAAGAAAGGGCAATAAAGGCAATATCAGTAGAGGTCTTCTACTTCTTCAAATATTGTGGTAGGAACAGAAAAGGTATTAAAACAGGGAATTTCACCAAAGTTTTGTTGGCTGTGTTTCTCCTAGGCTGATTCTGGCAAAAGTTGATAGGGTAGCATATTCCTAGTCAAGAAGTTGCAATAAAATCAACTTTTGTTTTGTTTTTAGGGATTAAGACATGCAATAGGTGTTTATGGTCAATTTGTCCTTTTCTAATTCTGGAAAGGGAAAGAACAAGGAAACTGGTACAGGAAGGTGTGAAGTGTGGGACAGATGTTCATTGCAGGTTCACAAAAACAGCAGATTTGGTTTAAGGATCGTGTTGTAAAAAAGCATAGAATTTGAATGTGGAGCATTAAAACTGAAACAGAGCCAGGCTTCTTAAAGTTATGAGAATGTAATGCAGATTTGGGTAAGCTTTATTCCCATTGCTGAAAATGAAATGTACACCAATAATTTCACACCCTGCTCTGAATATTCAGAACCCAGATCATTTTCCTCCTGAAGAAGTTGAGCTCTACTACACCTGGCTGTCTGGATTTACTGACGTGAGCAACACAGATCTAAGTATGACCTTTGCAGGATGAGATCTGTACTCTGTTTCTGAAACTGTGAAATCGGGCAAGAGGAACAGAAGTAGATTTGTTTTGTTCTTTTCTTGTTTGTTTGTTTTGTTTTGTTTTAAGGCATTTTATCTTTGGCCTTAAAATTGGTACTCTACCTGAGCCAATTGGTACCTCTGCCATCAGCCAGGACATTACAGGCCTTCTGGACAAAGGAAGTTTCCATCAACCTGTCTGCACTGTTGGAGTTACAACCTATGTAATCTCTCGTGGAGACCTTCAGAAAGGATATAAAATAGAGATTTTAGTGTTGTGATTTTTCTTTCCTTGGCACTGGTTACTCATATCAAAGTGGATTTGGCTTACACAAGTGCTGCACATCTCTTATAAAAAATGTGCCCTCCAGACAAGGTTGGAGTTGATGTGGAGCTCACTCAATCTCTCACAAGATGTGACAGCCTCAGTTTACCAAGAATAGATGCAGACCAGAGTGTTGGTCAGGCAGAGCCCAACAAAGCAGGCTAGGACAGGTCATTAGTCAATTTCTGCAGTCCAAGAAGTGAAGTAAAGTGTTGAAAATTCACCTTATTCACCCAAAAGCTCTTTTTGTGCTCTGCCACCACTTTACAAAAAGCAGTGGTTATGATAAATCAAGACAGCATGATTTTTGTCAATCATTTCTTTGTGTGTTCTTTGCTTTTCTCTGCTTCCCACATAGGGAAAATTACATAAAATATGTATTATTCACCTCTGGAGGTAACTTTCTCATCAGAAACTTTTTTTTTTTTTTGAGGTTGAAGATGTAATGATATACATGGCAAATTTTTGCCCTCTTTAAAAAACATACAAACAAATCTACTACCACCACCACCAAAAGAAAACAAAACCCCTAAACCAGAAATCCAGCAGATGGCAAAACAGTAGCAACAAGGTTTAGAGAAGTCTGATCTTACAAATGCTATGAGATTGAATTAAGCACTTATTGGCTTTTCTGTTCAACTCTCTATGATTTGAAAATAATCTGATATAATGGAAATTCTTTGGGAATCTGATGGAGTTCTTCCTTTTGCCACATGTTACATGATCCCCCTCCCTTCCAAAATATCTAAGTAGACCCTGAATACCTTGCGGACACCAGTGATTTTTTCTCCTCACAACATCCCTGCAAGAAAGGAGAGAGTTATTGCTTGATTTACCTGTGGGAAAATAAGATTAAATAATTGGCTCTGAGTCAAGGGGAAGCCTGTGGCCGAGCTGTGACTAGCACCCAGATATCCTGAGTCACAGCCCAGTGCCTCAACCACAAGCCAGGTCTGCTGCTGACAGACTTTTCTTGGTAGCAAGCCCACATTGCTGGAATGTATTCCCTGCAGAAATGCAATTAAGTAAGTATGTACTTGGCTACTTTTAAAAGAGCTACAAAGCCACACCTCTCTGCCCAAGCCTTCCACTTGCTAAATCCCTGCTTCTTGTTTTACTAGCAAAGCTACAGGCGGCCCAGAGGCTAGCATGGAGCTATTTTTATGGTGGTTATGTCTTGCTGCAGCCCTGAGAACAAACTCATTTTTACAAACAAATAAATTCAATTAAAAAAATACATTTTGACAGCAGAGGATCCCATTACTGTGGCAGGCGCTGGTAGTAGATAGTGTCTCTGTTGTGTGGGATGCAGAGCCCTCTCCAACATCCCCAGGAAATGTCACTGACCAAAGGGCAGCTTCTACCAGGTTAACAAACAAGGTATCCTTTTCGTTTGGTAACTTTCCTCATAACATTTTCTAGAGCTTTTATTTCATGGAGGACCATTTTTGCCCCATTTGATATTTGATGAAAGGCTTGTCCTCAGGAAATGAAAATAATCATAAGATTTAATTCCCGTGAGTCATAGTCTGTTATTATTATTATTATTATTATTATTATTATTTTTTACAAGAGAGTAGAGTAATATGCTAAATTAAATGTGTATGCTTCCCTTCAAGAACTACAGTGTTAATTTTTACTTCTGTGCACAAGGAATTAGATACACTCCTCCAGTTGTTGTCCAGTCAAGACTTCCTATGTTGCACTGAAAATAATAGCATCTTGAAGAGAATATTTATTGTTACTAAGCCACTTTAGACATGGAAGGTAATGTAATATCTTTTCAGTAACTGTTGTTCAAAATATCTGAGGCTAATTGTCACACTGATCAGAGAACATTAGGGTGCCAATCTAAGCCACATTTGGTTTTAATTAACCCTGTGATTTCTCTGCTATACTTTAAGAAAAAAAAATAAATAAATCGTGCACATTTCAAAAAGTTAAATCTAGTCTGCACTGTTTTATTTTATTAATTGCATAGATTAATAAGTTTATCTGTCTAACAGCTCCTTCAGTCATCCTTGTTCCAAGTCCTTTTCTCAAGAATCCAATTTTATAGACACAAGCAAAGACACAATATTAAAAAACACAAGTGTATACACGCATATTTCCTGTCTCCTGTACATTCTGTATTTGTAACCAGAGAAACACAAGCATACAACTTACATGCAACACTTCTGCCTTCTGCAAAGCAGATCACATAAGAGAAAATATATTTAGCAAGTAATGGGTAGCCTTCCTTCACAGATAGCACAACAACTTCCATCTGTGATGAATTAGAGGATATTCTAAGAAAAGATCCTGCATGAGTTTTGTCAGAAGAAATTAGTTTGGTGTGCTGTAAAATCAAAACCAGAATGACATGCAATTGTTGAGTGGCTGGGTTATTCCTAATACTGCCTTGATTCCTACAAACATGAAAAGGAACTCTGAAAAAAGAGACATCACAGCTCTGTGCAACTGTGCTCCTTCCCTGTCATAAAATGATATCAATCAGGGTTAGCCCAAGACAGCCTAACCCAGGTCAAGGGATAATGGAACAATACAGCCAACGCTGCAAGTTGCTGAGGCAAATAGGTACCTTATTTATATGACAATGAAGTTCTGGACCCAGGGGGCTCAACAGCAAGAATATTTTTCAGTTTAGTGCCATTAAAATATATTATATTCTGTAGTGCTAAGGTTTTACATGAAATACATCTTTTTAAAGTCTGCCATTATATATTTCAGTCTACATTATTGCTAGATATTTCTTAAAACTCTACAGAAACCATGTACAATTTCTTTGGTTATATTTCTCTAATTATGGATGTATAATATCCTCTGGCCAATGCTCATTTGCTTTGTAGTTCAGAAACAAAAAGCTTTCAACCAACACAAAATATGAATACTGTTGCTGCTACTCATATCCTCAGCTGAGGTAATGTACGGTCTTTGCATTTACTGTAGGTGCTAGTTTTAACTATTTTGAAAATATATAATCTGCTTTTACCAGGGTGGAATGATCTAAGAATCATCTCTACGGTCCCTTCGGGCCTGAAATCAAAATGTGCTAACTCTGTTGATGACCGTTTAAGTAGAATTATCTAGGCCCTGTACTTACCCCACAATCCTAATGTGTTTCCTCTGTGTCTCAGAATTTGTGAAGTCCTCCACCAGAGCCCAGAATTTCGCCTTTAATCCTTGTAAACTTGCATGGGGCAGCTGAGGACTGCAGTGAGCGTATGTGTGAGTGTAGGCAGCTACAGAAAATGCTTTGACATCAATATTAAGTTAAACACTGCAAGAGAAACTGAGTGTGTCATTAACATGAAGTTGATTGTTCATTTTCATCTTTAATTCAAATATATTTCTACGAACAGAGCAGCTGCAAGCTCAGGTCCTCAGAGAATATCAAATTCAAATATTTCAGATGGAAGAGATGCATTACATAGCATTACAGGAGTGATTGTCACAAGGGAAGGTGTACGGCCTTCTGGCTAAAACTAGACTCATTCTGGGATCTGTGATGAACTCTGAGCCCTGGGGCAGAAATTTGGTGTGACCTTGTCTCATCACTCTGTCTCTCGGTTCATCAGCTCTTGGTCTGCCACTTCTACACCTCCCACACCCTTTTTTGGCATATCAGTTTTCTAGAAGAGAGATATAGACCTGTAAGTAATAATGTTGTTTGTTTGTTTGTTTGTTCTTAAATGAAAATAGCAATAACAGTTCAAATATGAATATTTGAAATGGAAAAGCATTTTTAATTCTATTTTAAACATAAAGACAGTCTCTGTACACAAATATTTATTTTTATTTTTATTTTATTTTATTTTGCCTGTAATTACAAGGTTAGCTGAGTGACTCCTGTTCAACAGGGCTTTATAAATCTGTATATCTTGCACAACATAAATATGAGATGTAAAGTGAAGAGGCGAAAGGGCAAAACTTTAGTTTAAATATTTTTACCAATGCATTTATGCAATCATTTAGTACACTAAAATCATGAGGTTTTGCTAATAGTGTATTTGCCCTTAAGAAGATTGTGTGAATTAGTTTGCTGGTGTTTGGACAACGAGTTGAAAATATGAAATACTTTAGAGAATAGTTTTAAAATCTAAAATTACTGTTTCATGTATTACCTAAGCTTCTTACGGGAGTGTTAACCCTCACAAAGGTGAAGGGAGTTGTAATATCACTTTGAATAAAACACAAGGATGAAGGAAAATGTTGAAATCCTTCTGAGCTGTTAGCTCAGCAACCTCTTGGTTGCAGTGACTCACAGTACAGTCAGAAATACAACTGTGAGATAAATACACCTTGGACATCTTTCAATGTTTTGTCTGGGTGTGGACTACAATGCAGTCACAACTTGGGCTTCTGAGACATAGTCACGTTCCCAAAGGACCTTAAAATGGCCATAGAAAAGTCTTGCTGCTACTGCAATATTAGGAAGTGCAATAAATCTACTTCCAGTGTATTTACACATGTTTAATTTATACCTTTACCATATAAATACACTGCATTCATTCAAAATTTCACCTGAGCAGGACATGGTACTCCCATGTAAACCATGTCTCCTTACAGAAAGGAAGAGAAAAGCATTTCTCTCCAGACATTTCTCTGTGACCTATTTGAAGACCCGTATAAGCATGTGGTTAACTTTAGACATATGCTTGAGTTTCCAGCATGTGTTTAATGTTAAGTGCTTTGCTCAGCTGAAGTTGATGTAAGGAAGGCAAAACCTGGCCTTGAGTAAGCAAGTCAGGTTATGTTCCACTATGATGTTAGAATGGGCAGAGTTAAAATCTGCATGTGAAAGAAGCCAGTAATCAAGTACAAGCTACATCTTAATGGTGTCAGGTCAACATTTTGGATTTCAAGTTAAGATGTGGTTTCCCACACCCAACGCTGCCAAGTACCACTGTTTTTTATGGGAAAAAAAACTAGACAGATGTCTTTCCTAGATTATTATAGAACTTGAAAAATGTTTGCTAACTGTATGTAAATATATATAACTCTAAATATATAACCATAACTACATATATCATTTGTGAACATATATATATATATATATATAAGAAATGGTAAACAATCTTCTGATGCTCTGCATCTGTAGCGTCTGATTTATCAGCAAGAAACTGCTCCTAAAGCATGCAACCACCAGAAATGAACCTGAGGTTTCTGAAAGCATGTCTCTCTGAACACTGTTATCAGGTGATGGAAAACACGTAGAAATTACCTCATTCAGCACCTTGCATTTCACCATGAGTTTGGAAGGTCCTGTTCTGTTTGCAGCAGTCCAAGGGACTGGGCCTTTTTAGAAAACAAGTAACCTCTTAGTGTTGTACAATCAAACACAACAAACAATTTTAAGCAATAATAGTATTTAATTCCAAACTCTACTGTGATTTACTCTCCATATAACACTGAAGGGATCTTGTGGTGGAAGCAGCGGAACTGCTTGGGGTATGTGAGTGCAAGCTTTCCCTCTGCCACATATTTCCTGTGTGACCTAGAAAAGCCAGGTATCCCTCTGCATACCGTGTCTAAGTGATGGTCAAGGCAGTGATCCTCTTGCATGTCGTCTGTCTGGGTGAGGGCTGTCTTATCCTATTGCAACAAACCATATAATGGGGCCTTCATCTTAACTGGGGGCACTAAACCCTGTTGTAAGACCCTCTGTTCTCAAAACAGAGCTTCCCCCTCACAGGAAATCATCTGACATTTTGCAATTACTTTCTGAATTCTGAACTGGGATGAGAAGTCAAAGTGCATGGGTTTCTCACCGAATAAATATTCTATAAGTTTAAATCTGGATATGTCAAGTAATGTATTTGCAATCAAAATCATCAGCTACTCTGAAATAGTACTCTAAAAGCTCCTTCTTGTCAGTCCAAATAGATTCTCCAAAGTAAAGAAAAGCCATTCAGAAATGAGGTTTCAAAAAAACATTTAAGCTTCCTTATGAAACTTTGTTGAAAAATATTTACAAGTTTTTATTTTGACTCTCCTCATCAGAAAACACAAACTATTTGCCCACATATATCTTTTTCTCCAGAGGAAGAAGTATAAAGTTGTTCTAATGGGAACAATGTTCATGAGTTTATTCACAGGAATTCTAATGTAGCAAATCTGTAGTTCCAGAAGCTGTGCTAAAACAAGACTCTTGTAACCATAATTGCAGTTTGGCAGTTTTAGAACATTAAACAGCATTCTAGTATGTACATGAAAACGTTTCTCTTTGTTCAACTTTATCTAACCTTCTGGGGTGTGACTTGTTTACAACCTGTAAGAATGTTTATGTTACGTGTCTTCTCTAATATTTTCTTATTAGTACTCAAAGTGGCTGAATGTTCATAATGTGCACCCTCTTGGTTAGCATAGAGAGACTCCTAGAAATCTTAATACTCCTAGAAAGGTTGCACAGGGAACTGAATTTTTGATAATTGATGCCAGAGCTTGATCCATCTCACTTAGCTTTATCATTTAAAAGTGATATGTCCAGTCTAAATTACTTATCTAGTCTCCCTCTATAATTAATGAGCAGACACAGATACATACAAAGGGGTATTTGTCCCATCCAAAAACAGATGGTATAAACTATGCTCTGGTCATGCTGGTCTTCTTTGACTACACAGCATGAAATTAGAAGTCTAATTTCCACATGGTTAAAATTAGGAGAGATAAAAATCATCTTCAGTCCCCAGTCTGTGTAAACACAAAATGTAAGCACTGGGGGAGAGAAAACAATAAGGGGCTGTGCACAGTGGATTTTCTCTGGATACTTTCTGTGGTGAACATGTACCAATAGGGTCTACTTCTTCTGCACTCAGTACCTCAATATGTTTAGGATGTTGAGGGGAGCATGCATTGGAATCCCTGGAAAGAGGTGCAAGTGGTTGCTACTGCAAAGGCAAATGATTATGTTCTTTGTGTCATGCTATGAACATACTATGTGGCTTCTACTGTTCAAAAGCTCTGCCCTTCATTGTATTTCTCCAGCTCAGGTGGTAGTTTACAGCCTTTTTTTCTCCTTACCTGGTAGCTCAAGGGTTTCTTTGAAATTAAACCCAATTCAATTCACTGGCAATTTTACAAGATCCACATAGTGTGTCCCCATTCATTATAAACAGCTGGAGTGAAACACTCCCTATAAAGGTGGATTGTAATATAATAGTGGTAAACAATCATAGAGAAAGTAATGTTCACTTAATGCTGAACAACTGATGTTCTTCCTACTTCAGAAAATAATTTTCTTTAGAGACACTAATTAAGGTTTTCCAAATGAACCTGGAAGTTAGCCACACCAATTCCATTGATTTTACTATTTTATTTTAAAAAGCACTTCAAGGTACTTCTCATCTTTTTTATTCTCTTCTCTGCTCCTCCTGATCTCCAGTGCAAGTAACCACTTCAGAGTTTCTCGTCATCAGATTTCACTTTCATAACAACTGGAAATATTGGTAATTTCTGTCAGCTCATGCTCAAAATAAATCAAATTCTCCAGGAAGATTCTTTTTCTTTCTTTCTTTCTTTCTTTCTTTCTTTCTTTCTTTCTTTCTTTCTTTCTTTCTTTCTTTCTTTCTTTCTTTCTTTCTTTCTTTCTTTCTTTCTTTCTTTTCTCAACCATTTTCTCAAGATTGATATAGAAAATCTCCCAAGACCTTAGTCTTAATGGTATTTTGTGGTAACAAAAACTGCAAGTTAACAGTACTTCTTGTCAAAGGGAGAAATATCTCTTTCATCAATTTGGATATCCCACCTTTAAGTGTTAGTTGAATGTCCATTTTTTTTCCCCTAATAAGGGGAAGTAAAAATCTCTGTCCCTGTATTTATTTCTATTTTTCTCTTCCATTTCTATAACACTGTTTGGAATGATATTATCTGAGTGCTTTATGCCCAGCGTATTAAAAGTAATGGAGTACCTAGAGGATTTATGTTGTTTCTCTCTTTCAAGATGAAATCTATTTTGAGCAAACTTTTAACATTTTGTTTTTATAAAGTTTTCAAAACCATGGTAGAATTTAAATTTGGGTGGTAAAAAAAAAAATATATATATATATATAAAAATTATATTATATAATTAAACACAAAATAAAACCAAAATGTTAGTCCTTTAGACAGAACAAAGTCACAGAAGATTAAGATGAAAACATTATGATTAGAATTCTTTGTTCTTAAACAAATACCTATCCTTTTCTACATACAATTTCTTCAAAACTTAGCTGTCTGTCATCACATCCAAAACTAACCCTGGAAAATATCTTATTCAGGTTTCTAAACTCTCTGTTCTGGCTACATCAAATACAATTTTGGTTAATGTTTTATCTATTTGCTATTGCAAGATGCAGCACAGAGAGTATGAGGAAAAGACAGAAAGAACAGCTTTATTCTGCTCACTCCACCCCATGTCTGTGCCCCAACATCACAAGTGTGTCTCTCCTGTTCCTTACATGATAATGCTCTAGCTGTAAGATCTACCAGGGACTGCCTTCATCCATACTCTTCTGATCCACCTAAGATATTCCATCCTTGATCTTTGATTAGAGGTTCTTGGTCCTCAGCTGGAATAATTACTACCATGAAAATGGGTCCTGCAGGGCTTCCTTGCAGTGATTGTTACTTCTCTACAATAAACAGAGTGGAAAGGCATTTAAGCCACTGGCTTCTCCTCATCTTTCCTGTGTTGATGAGAAAATAGTGGAGAAGAGTTCAGGTTTTCTTCAGCCACAGAATAGCTGGGGACAGGTTGAAGAATGAAGGCAGATTTTTATTTTTTATTTTTTTAAATTGAGACAGGAATGTTAAGGAATATTGATAAAATAATGGAAAAGAATTAATGAGATGATAATGATTAATGAGATAAAGATTAATAAGATAATATATGAATGGAAGCTGTCAAACTAAATAAAAGTTTGAATACTAGAACAGAATAATAATAAAACATTGAAGTCTACAGCTTTGAAAGTGACTATACTCAGTAGCCAAAGGACAAGAAATCAGCTTCAGGAAGCAGATTAATGCTCCAGTGCAATAAACTGTGCTGGTTTACTGGAACCTGGACATCTACATCCACAATGAATGATGACTCAGGAATTTGGCTTGCACGGGGGGAGGTTTATGTGGAAGACAAGGAAAATAATTCAGTGAAGTGACACACTATCTAATGAGAGTTAAACAAATGCCTACTTGTCAGTGGGTAATTCCTGCAAACTTCCAAGGACAGAGTTTAGCTTCCTGGAAGCCATTTCCTCCTGGATTTTGTACAACTCCACATGGGCAGACTGCTCACAGGAGTGCCTGATGGTGTATGTTGTCATCTCAGATCATCTGCATGCTAATATGATGTTTAGCAGGCATCAATCCATTCTTTGAGGGTAATTGGGTGGATATGTAGTTGACATTTTTTAGGGGCCAGCTTTTTGCAGTGTTCTATCTTATTTTTTCTTGGTTGACTTCATGAGAAATATTACTTATGTAGATTATTTTTCTTTAGAAAAACAAACACAGCATCCATGACTTAATTTCTCTCATTCACTGCTCAGGCTCACTTCTTCCTACAGTACCAGTTTGGCCAGATATTGCATCAGAAGTGGAGGCAATAGGGGATTTAACTGGAAGCAAAGCCTTGCTCCTTCTGAAATCTCGGAGAAACCTCTGCAATATCTTAAAATAAAATGCATCTTGTCTTTGATGCTGGCTATTCTGACGGGACCCTGAATATTCCTACCGCTGCTGCAGTTAGGAAAAAATTTTCCAGTCTACAGCTCAGCTCAATATTAGGGTGCTCTTCCCAGGCTCCTGCAAGGACTATGGGAGAGTGCAGGAAGACAGAGAAAGCAGCATCACTGCCAGCTTGGACACCATCTTCTTTCCTCTAGAAATAGTTATTCCAGCACCAGAAAAAAGTATTGACATTTTGCAAGTATCTACATCTCAAGCTTTTTAATATGGGAAATATTTGGTTTGGCTTTTATTGTTATTGTTGTTGTTGTTATTGTTATTATTATTTATTATTATTTATTATTTATTTACTTATTTATTATTTATTTACTTATTATTAAAAGAAAGGAAGACGCAGGAAAGAATGCAACTGACAGCAGCTCAGAGGTAACGGCTATAACATATAGAAGCCTGTTTGAAAAGTGTGTGTATGTTGGCACTGATGTCTAACACACATCATAAGGGCAGATTGGAAAAATCGACTTTGACTCCATGCTGACGTGCTGCAGATTGCTGGAAGGCTGTATTCATAAACAGGCTTGAGGCAGTAGCAATATCCATCTACTTCCTCTGTTCCTCTTATTTTTTTCTCAGGCTTCCAGCCAGTGTAGTAAAACTCATGAAATGGAAGGTGTTTATATTCCTAAATGTTTTGGACAACCAAAGTCTAATGACTGAGTAACAATTAAATTGGCATGCATACTGCTTGCAACAACAGCTGCCAATGTTTCCTAATTTCTTCTACTGAGGAAGAATTTGTTAAGTTAGCAGTAAAATTAGGACTTTCTCTGTTAAGGATTAAAAAGTATCATATTAAGATAAAATAAGCTTAGAGGTTGCTAGAAGGATGAAATCAGCCATGTGAAAGAAATTCACAACTAGGGTTTTGTTACACAGAAGTGAGAATTATAGAAAAAAAATATGAAAAGATGGAAGTTTCTACCAAGTTCACCAAAAAATACCTTGATTTTTTAATGCTTAATATAGTACTATATTTCTATGTCCCTTTTTACTCATTTTTGGTCTGCTAGCTGTTTAAACTAAGACAATAAATAAAAATGTTCTATTTATACCAGCATACGCCTCTATTAAGTTGTAAAAGGTGATTTCTTTGCTTAAATCTTTTTCCTTATGCCTTTTTTTTTTTTCTTTTTGGTGATGTCACTCTGGAAAAAGTTGAAGCCTAAAAACTTTTCTCACTCTAAAATAAGAATTTCCACATACTGTTTATCAGTGTATTAAACTGGCATCATTTCTACTTCCATGGAAAAGTTGTCAGAGTTGCTTACTTTTCCATGTAAGTGAGTCTTTACTCTACAATTCAGGTCTTACTGGAAGAAGGAAATAGTTCTATCTGAAATAAGAAATTCTGCAGATGACTTTTACCATAGCCATCAACACAGCTGCTTAAGCTTGCAAAATTCGGTCTGTAACTCTAATGAGGTTAGAAGAATTAAAAGAACTAAGTTATGTAGGGTAAGATTCATCTTCTTTGTCTGTTATCATTTAAAAGTGAAGTATCTAGCCTAGCTAGTCACCTAAGTGCTGTCTGTAGCCTCCGGAGAAAGACGGGCACTCCTCCAGGCAGTGAGTCATCCTGCTGGTCTCGGACACTGGTTTTAGGATGGGCTGGAACATCCTCTGGACTTGCATCTCTCCTCTGACTAGGGACACCACCTGTGTGCAAGGCTTAGTTACATACCTGTATTTAAAGTAACTAAATACAAGTAGGAAAAATAATGTGTAGTAACTAATTACATAAGTAAGCATGTCCCCATGAACAGAGACAGTTGTCTCATTGTTTGTTGTTTTTTCCAGAAAACAAGCTGAAGGTACTCCACATCATAGGCACAGTTTCCCATATTTTAGGTATCTGGATCTTAAAAGCATGGCTTTCCTTTCAAGTTTTGTAGGATTAAGCTCTTAAAGTGTAATGGATTTGCTGAAGTCTATCTTTGACATTTCTATTTTTGAGTTAGCACAGAGAAAGAAAACCATTACAGAGGAGAGGAATTCTTAGTCACTTGCTTTACATTTCCAGAGATCTCATCTCTGCTGGAATCTATGACGTTCAACACATTTTTAAATGTTGCAGAAAAGAGAGTACCTATGGAGCTAATAAAACTGTAAATAATGCATACTTACTTGGAATGGACAAACATGAAGTGGATTGTAAAGAGTTGCATGGGGATGTTGAGATACTGGATGGTTAAATAGTAAAATGGCATGAATGCATATATGTATGTAGGAGAAGTGAACAGACCTCCTTATACGTACAAAGTGACTGCTATAATTTAGCCAAGGATGGAGATGCATCAATCACTGGAAGCACTGGTTCAGTTTTCAACTGTAGCCAAAAAAAAAAAAAAGGAATTAAAGGGGAAGAAAACAGAAAATATCATTATACTGCCATATACATCTTTTTGCTTACATGTCAAAGACTGTGTGGACATGTAATCATTTTCTTTCAGGATGGTGAAAGCATTGGAACATTCAGAAAAGCAAAAAATATGATCAAAGGTGTTTTCTATAAGATGAATGGCTAGAAGAGGTAGGAAAAAGGTGTATGGGAAATGTATCATAGCTAAATAAAATCATGACATTGTGAAGAAGGTGACTGGAGAACAGTAGTAGAAGAAACCAAGGGGCAGAAAAGATCCAAACGGGAGGAAGTGCCTGTTTTACAGATGTCATCCATAAAGTACTTTTTTTTTTTTTCCAAGCATTTTACTTTAAATGTCATGCACTATATCACATTTGTGACTTTTAGAAGCTTCATCTGGCATTCTTGGATAAGATCTGTAGGTACCACATGGGGAAAAATAGATTTCAGCACTTATAGTTTTTATCTCTCCTCAGAAGTTATATTTCTGAGTCAACCTCAAATACAGCACAGATACCAGTAAACACTCATGGTGTCCAAAAGCTGACATATTTTTGACTCAGTCCATTTTATCCTAAAAGGTAGCTATAGGATATTGCTACTACTAGGAGTTGCATCATGAATTTCTGACTATGGTCTGTTGTACTTCTGGGTCTGATACGACATATATCCAGAGCTTCTTGTCAACTTCCAAAACAAATGACCTCATTTTACTTATTGTTTTTAGTACTTGTCAGGATAGTCCTAACATTAGACCTGAGCAAACCTAAAGGAAAATCAATCCCTCCTTAAGGTAGAAAATACATTTGAATTTCAATGTTAACAAAACTTGGATTACTTTTTACTAAATGGTGTTATGTAAGAAATATGACCCGTTGGACCAGCCTGCCTCAAAACATGTGCTAGGTAGTTTTGTCAGGTTTATGCTCAGTTTGAGTGTTTGGAAAGGTATGAAAGAAAAGTGCTGTATTGAGCGTGTTCACAGTCTTCAGGGCAAAGTTGCATTATGTCCAGAGCTACATTTTATAAGAGCTGCATCATACTAAAGAAGTCAAAATAAATTACACACTGGTATTTCATTTAAATGTTAAGAAGTCCTTTAGGCTAACTGTATAAACACAGGGCTCTCTCTTCATATAGTTTGCTTCTGCGGTTTTCTTCTTCTGTATGGGCCATTCAAATGTAGATAGCTCCCTTCTCACATACAGGCTTCATATAATAAGTATGTTCTGTTTTTATATCATCAAGTTATAGGTTTTGAAAAATCCATTATCAGTATGCTGTACATATATATATACATATAATATGGGAATTATTCTCACATATATATTACCAATGGCATGTGTGTACATAAAAACCATCTATAGTTGCTCATACACCATGATCCCAGGAATACACATGACTTCCTAGAGATTTTAAAGAAATCTCTACTTTTAAAGAAAAATTTTGCTCTTCAAAGTTTTATAAATTCTTCTAGCTCACAATAAATTAGGGATAACAACTAGGGATATAAATAAGAAATAAGATGTTTAGAAATAGTTGGATAAAAAAACTGAAACATGAGATTTATACTGTCATGTTTAGAATGAGACAGGAAAAAAAACCTTCCTCTAGCCTTAAACTGCAGCTGAGCAGAATATTTAAAGGGAAATTTTCTGAAAAGGAAACAGGTATTGTTGAGAAAGTTTCCTCTCCCTCTATTAGGTTATGTTAATCCACTGTCATACAGTGTGTCCATAGACAGGAAAATATAATAGACCCTGCACCCAGGCTGAAGCCACCTCTTTGTGGACTGTTGTGCAGCTTACCCCACTTAAGCTTTTGATGCTTCAAAGTACCTGCAGGTCATTGGCTTGGGTCTTGTAAATGCTTAAGAAGTGTAACCATATCTTCTCCTACATCTCGTAGGTAAGAGGCCCTCCCTCCTTTACATCTGAGCCTGTAATTTAGGCCAATCTCATATATTTGCAGATGGTCCTTTTGCTTCTGTTGGCAGTCAACTCATTCCATCTCCACTGTGTACTTCCCTTTTGAGTTAAATTAATTATGTATAGAAAGATATCATCTTCTTTCCTCCTACATATATATTCTCATAATAAATAATTTCTATTTCTATTTAATGGGATCAAAATCCCACAAGAACCTTTGTGAGTGTATCTATCTGTATTTCATATCTATCTCTATGTTTATTTATGTCCATATAC
This sequence comes from Anser cygnoides, assembly GCF_040182565.1. Classification (NCBI taxonomy): domain Eukaryota; kingdom Metazoa; phylum Chordata; class Aves; order Anseriformes; family Anatidae; genus Anser; species Anser cygnoides. Next base: position 104,945,338 of record NC_089875.1, read on the forward strand.
AATAGTGTATATTCATAAATGTATATATTCTCTCTATATATGGGTGTGTGTGTGCATACAAATATGTCTGTTTATCTTAAGTTCCAGATGTCTAATGGGTTTTTGGTATACAAGTACAATATATGATTTTTCAAAATCTTATCATATGATCATATCAGAATGAAATTTTCTTCTCATACTAAAAGAAGAGGTTCAAGGTTAGTTGTTATGAGGTACTTCAGCTCAAGACCTGATTATTCAGGGAAAAAAGGATGAAAAGATAGTAAACACATTTGTTTTCAATTCATCAAAATGAAGTGGAATATCTTTAATTGAAACTTTTCCAAAAGGTCAATTCACAATTAAATTTCAATCTAGAAAATTAAATAAATTTAATTAAAAATGTTAAAATGTATGGTGGCTGGAATAAATGTAACCACAGCACCTACTCTAGCTTTGACTATAATTATTGTTTATACAGCCTATTTCTAATACATCAAATCATTTTCTGAAGATACAGACTAAAGGTATTATTGAAATGCAGCCAAGTCTGTGGTGGCACACATCACCTGTTGTATTAGTGCATTATATAGCGGTGCATGGAGATTTGTGTGCTGATGCTTGTGGAGGATATGCATGTAGGCATACACGCACATATGTATGATTTTATGTTATTATTATTATTACATTTGCATTTTCTATATGTATGTAATGTAATTATAATTGAAAGCCCAATTACACTGAAGTGAAAGCCTGCTTATTAATTGACAATAGGCCTCAGCTAAGTAGCAACAAAAGAAGTGTTTTGTTTGGCAACCTTTGTTTAAAAGGTCCTTTTGAAAACTCTTTAAGAATACTATGAATAGAGATTGAACAAACCTTTAATCCTCTTCAGGTCACACATGTGCTAAAGTGAATAATAGTGTGAGGTCTTTTTCACCTCTTGAGTTCTTTTAAGCCAGTAATGTAACTTGAAATGAGATAAAGAAAAGGCCTAAGAAAGCTTGAAAAAAAATTAACTTATACAATTCTTGCTTATTTATTTGTCTGCAGTAATCTCAAAGATGCATTCCACGCAGAAGTGCATAAATACCCAATATTTATGATTTCATTCATGATTTGCTCAGCTTCTGAAAGTTATTTCCCTTTTCTTCACTTCAAATACATTTAGAACCTTAGAACATTTTTTTCATTTAATGCTCCTGTTCCTTTGTGTGTATCAGTGTGAAAATCTTTCCTTCGTGCTACAGTCCCTTTTTCCTATTCAACACTAGACTGCACACGATAATTAAACCTTGGGGGCTTGGAGATTTTGGACTAAAGCTTAAAGAAATGCAGTAGTGAGGCCTCTTCTCCCTCTATCTTCCACCACTTGCTGGGGGGATTTTCTTTAGTTACACATGGCTTCACAGGTAAACAAGCTTGAAAAAAAAAAAAATCACAAGCAGGAATTGAATTAACACCTTAGTGTTGCTCATAATGAACCAGTTTGCTTAATTAGATGATCGAAAAAAAATATGTTCTAAAATATAACAGGCCACAGACTGAAGTCTTCATTCAGGCAGAAGCCCATAGTGTTATACTGGAACATTTGCAAGAGGAAGAGCTTCCTAGCAAGGACTAAAACCTCAACATGAAAACACTGAGTTCAACCCAGGTTAAGGTATATTTTTTTATCATATATGAAGAAAACTATACGTTCTTTTGTTTATAAGTGAAACACTTAAGTATCTCCCTGACTTTGTAGGTAAGGTTATGAAAACATTTGCTAAGATAGAGGTCTGTAAATACTGAGCAATAAATTTGCTTCTGAACTAGGTGAAAATAGGTGACAAATTATCTCAATGCCCACAGGAAGGAGAGACACTAGAGCTAACATCCCAGTCAAGGGTGCCCCAAATGCTCCCAGCACAGCCACCACTCAGGCATTTCTGGTAGGACTGGAGAGACTGTAATGTGTAAGAGATTTGAGATTCTCCTCAGCAGAGAAACAAGGGAGGAGGAAGGATCCAATGGTGTTTGAAACCTGTGTCCAACACTTGACTTGCTTGAGGCTCAATTCATTTTTAAATAAAAGTGAGTATTTGTAAATGCCTTGTGTTGTTCTTTGGATTTCTTCACTTTCCTGCTAGCTTCATCCATATGAAGGCATTTCAGACCGTAGAGAAAACACAATGTCCAGAGAAAAATACTATCTGACACAAATAGTAGCAAGTCTCCATGTCCTTTCCTTTTTTTTTTGCACTGTGTATGAAGGCATACCATAATATGAAATGCTTTTTAAGCATGTTCAGACCTTCATAGTTAACCACTGCTAACATAAATCATAAATTGTTTTCTTTCTCAACACAGAAATCAGTATAACAGAAAAACACCAGCTGCTCCCAAAGACAAATGCATTGTTTAAATCAGAGCAAAATATTTACAAGTAGGTTTCAATATTCAGGGTCTGAATTTTGCAGCATGTGTGCAAAATGTTTCAGTGCAACTCTATCAGCTGCCCATGCACTTGATCACTTAAGCTGAGCAATCTGGGAACCAAGTAATTGGCATTTATCTGAGCTACTGCTCTGCTCTGATCAGCTATAATAATTTCTGGAGCTCCCTAAGAAAATCATGCATATTTTTATCTTCGTGGTAAAAGCAGTTTTATACATTAAATTATCCCCCCCCCCCTTTCTTTTTTTCTCTTTCTTTCTTTCTGTTTCAACATCCACTGCTTTACAGAGGGACTGCATTCTTCTGCAGATGTTTATCTTTTAAGGTGTTTGTATATACCACTGCTTGCCATGATCTGTGTAGAGGCAACCACCAGAACCACAAACGATTATCTCCAGTAAACATAAAAGTTTTCTGCTGTCTTAACTGTGAACATTAAGTTATAAAAGGGATAGTTGCTTAGCTGGGCTCTTCTCTTAAGGAAATTAACTTTTTATCTCAAAGACAGCTAATTTAGCTCTCACCACCTTTGCTTCCACTCCCAAGTACCTTCTTATCTTGGGTAATCAGGATGCAGGGATTCCCATTCTATCCTTCTTTATAGCTCTCTTTCAGTAGTGTTACTGTTTGAACTTCATACCCCTGGATAAAAGAGCTAGCACACCAGCTCAGGAAGCAGTTTTAAGTATGAGGTAAATATGCAAGTTACTTAACAGCCCATATATGAACTCAATTATATCCTTCATCTTGTAAGATATGAATAAAAAGGTTTGGCTTTGATCTAGAATTAAGTAATCCCTACTTATAAATCAATGTACCATGGGATTTTATTAGTAGTGATAATTAGTGGTTAACATTGCAATGAATATAAGGTTGGGAAACTTTAAGAACTAGTGCCAGGTCAGGACATATTTCTCACATGTATTATCTGAATTACACAGAGGAACTTTGGATTTTTAATCAGGGAGATAAAATAGGGATATGCAAAAGATATGTCATTAAACAGGCTACGTGAAATTATTTAAAAAATAAAAGCATAAACCTGTTTTTTTTCATGACTTTGTCCATTTATTTTATTCTAGTTTCAAAATTAACTTTAGAATAAAAGGTATAGTACTTGTGTACTAAAATCTTAAAGCATACGTGTACATTTTAAAAGAAATACAAGTAGGCATCAGAAGTTATTTTTACTGTAAACACTCTTCATATGTTCCCATGTAGAATGTAATGTCTGCATAACAGCTTCTCGAATGACCAAATTCTCTCCTATTCACATAGTGTGGAACAGATGTTGTCCTGCTTTTTATTACTTTAATTTATGAATCATACTTAGGCTAAATTATGAAATTAAAGTGATAGAAAATGTTGCTTAAACTTGGATTCTACTTCAGTATCTTTAAAACATTTTCCTACTTTTGTTAGAGTGATAATTTGGGTTATTTTCCCCTTAGTTAAAAGCCAGATTTCCCATTTACAGGTTAAAATGTATCAGATCCAAAATAGTTCACATGTTTAAAGGGCCAGCTCATAGCAAGAGCTGTGCATCTTTACAGAAACTGGAGATCCATAAATTCAACCATACTGGAGAGAGCTTTTTGTTTAAACCATCGAGCTAAACAAAATGCAATTAAGGCTAACAGGACAAAAGCATCCCTCTTGAGATCCATAAATACACTCATGGGAGACTGGAATTAAAGAGAAAAGACCAATATAATTCTAATTGTGTCTTGTCTAAGCTGACCATTTAAACAGACAACTTTTCCTAAAGTAAATTAGTTTTGTCCAGTACATGTTTTTTTTCACCCTTAGAAAACCTAGTGAAGTAAATCGGAATTTTTTATAAGTAAATCAAGGAATTGTCTGCAGAACTTTTATTCTGTTTTGAGGACAAATTGTGATCTGTGTTTTTAACTGTGTTAAAAATAATTTGGTATCTAAATAAATCTCATAAAATCATGGCAGTGCTTTAGGAGAACACTGCTTCTTGCCTTACTGGAGAAAGTAAAACTGGAGAAATTTGGAAGATATTAACAATGCGTATACAAAACTAGAGAAATAATTATTTCTGAAATCATCTCCTTTGTAGATAACATCTTAACACTTTTTTAGGTTCTTAAATTCTTACATGTGAAACCTTTGGGAAATTCATTTACTTTGCTATTGATTTCTTTGCCTAGTTGTCACTTAGCTTATTTCAATTCAGCATACTACATCACACATTATGTGATTTTCAAAAAGTACTGTAATAAAAACCCTAACAATCTTACACCCATACAAATTAAATTTATTCTGATTTTTTAAATAGGTTCGTGCCATCAAGGGCCATAATGATGGCTTTTAGCATTGAAATAACCACCAGGAGAGGCATTTGAAATGACAGAAATAGCAATGCTCTTCCCTCAAGCTTGGAAGGAAAGGAGGAAGGACTCAGCTTCAAAACGGGGCTGGGTCAGAGCCAAGTGCCTGCCAGAGTGCATTACCACTAGGGTAATGGAAATCTCAAATTCATTTGAAATGCTCAGTTAAAATAATATGAACCACACATCTGCCCAGGTCGGCAAAGATTACAGAACTGACTACTCTTGATGGGAATCAAAAAGAAGTATTCTAGGTTGTTTCTCAAGTTGCATCTCCTCTTCTCAGGTCTGGGAATTATCAATTATTACAGACCACGTGCCCTCTCATATAACAGTGTAGCCTTGTCCTCTTAAGTGGGCCATACAGTAGTTTCCAGATTGATCCATCTGTACTTCTGATATCCCTTTCCATAGAATAGTTCAGTGTAAATGTTAGGCAAGAGGATGTTTCACAACTTCCTGGATTTTTGCCCTAGGTAGATTCATAAATTTATAACTGCAAATATTTGTGTCTTTGAGCTATACACCACTGAAGTATTATAATATGTAAAAATTCATTTACCATGCTTATTGTGAAAGTAACAGATAATATGAAACAGTGCCTTTCTAAACAGAAGAACCTGTTTGAAAATCAGTGACACAACTGGAATGCCATTATTATTTTAATTGAAGTACTGCCACATTTAGAGCTGTGTAACTTATTCATTACTTCAGGTTGAATGAGCTGTAGCTGTATTTAGTTTTATATTTGTGAAATATTCAACAAAATGTTTCCATCTATCCACTGGATTTCTAAACTCATTTTCACCCCTTAATATCCTCAGGTTATATAGCACAAGATGTGTCCAAAAATTGAATCATTACTCTGCATCTTCAAGGTTCCTTAATTTATATTTCCTTCTTCCTTCCTCTCACTTTCGCCATTTAGACATTTTTTCCTTTTTCCTGATGGGTCAGCATTTCCATTACATATTTATTAGGAAAATAAGCATCACTTAGAGAAATTTAGAGGGAAAAGGAGCTTCTTTTATTTCTTCTGAATACAGACAGTCAGTCACTTTGTTCCAGCTGCAGTGTCTGCTTAAGCAAACTGTCATTTACCTAATTCACTTTGCAATGCACTGGTGAAGAGTAGGGGTATGGATTACTTATGAGCTTCCCCATGGATATCACACCATTACCACACACAGGCAAATGGATTATAGAATACCCCATTTTCTAAAAAAAAAATAAAATAAAAATAAAAAATCAGGACTTCTCTTGTACTGTTTTTTTTTTTGGTTTTTTTTTTTTTTTTTTTTTTTTTGGTGGTTGGTTGGTTGCTTGCTTTGCTGCTTCTTTGGGCAAATGAAATACTTTTAATTTCAGGCTGCTGTTACTGCAGAAACATGTCACACGTGTTGACCAACACCAACAAACCTGCAGAGCTGTGCAGCTTTGCAGACACATTGTTAACAGAGAACAGCAGGAAGAAATCTTGGGTGTCAGTGTAAAACTTGCTGTGCAGTTAATTCTCATTCAAAACAACCCCCCATGCAAGACTTAATTCTCAAAATGGCATTCAACATACAATTTTTGCAATTAACTCAAGTTCTGTAATAAATACATAAATAAATAAGCCTAATCTTACTTTTGTACTCAGAAAGTCCTTAATCTCCCTAAACAAGTAGAATCTGACTTCTGCAGAATGGGCTACTCACCTGAGTTCGTGTACATATGCAGTTCCTCCTGAAGCTGATGATTCACCCAGATGCCCAGAGGTGACAGAGGTAAATCTGTGCTGTAACAGATACACACCCACATGAATTCAAGCTGCCACAACTCCTGCTGCACTTGCATTTCTCTTACTGTCTCCTTCATCCTTCCTTGACTGTAATTTTTGCTGAAGAAATTTGGTCATGAACATGCAGTGAGGAAAAATATCTCTGATCTCCCAAACACACATATGCTCAATAATATATTGAACATGTGTGAAGAAAGATAAGAGAAACTTTCACTGCAGGTACATGCCCTCACACTCACAGGAAACATATCAAAGTTAAGAGGAGCGTCTTTTAGTCTTTTATTTGGTCAGAGAACTCTTGGGAGTGAGGGAAAAGAGAGGATCTGGCCTAGGAGGACTGGTCTCCAAAGGCTGAGCATTTTTGAATGAGACATAATGACAAAAAGAGTTAGATAAGGAGACTGAAATCTACAGAGAAATGTCTCTAAATATACAAAAGGTAAACAGCCCATTGAAAAATCTGTCATCCTCTTCAGTCCCATGTAGGCTCAGACCACCTGAAAAAAAGCTTGAACATTCTTCTGCCATTTGCACACATTTTCTATGACCGATAGATATGTTGATAGACAGGAAAGGGAAAAAATAATTCAAACCATGCTGTCATTTGGGACGTATTTCACACCTGAGAACCAAAGCACCTTGTTCAAGATATAATTTCCCAGTTGACATTATTTTTAATCATTTCTTTTGCTCACTTTTCATCCTCTGTGTTTAGGTTTTCAAGGCTTGGAATTTTTTAATATAAGAAGGAAAGAACAGTGTAGCACTTCTGGGAAGAGCAGAGCAGAGACTTTAGGTGCAGATGAATACTCAATAGATTACAGGAATGCATATTTCCTCTATGTACCACTATTTCCTCTCTAAGAATACAGCAAAATGTTCACTATCAGAGGAAAGGTTTTCATGGTCAGCACACCTACCTATGGGCTCATGGGGCTACATATTTTGTGGGCTATAAATTAACTTCAACTTATACGCATATTTGTTTTTGTTTCCTCAGCAAGCGTAACTTAAATCCACATGCAGATCAGTGTAATTGCAGAGCTTTTGCAATACTTCTGTATGCCTTATCCTTTATATATACAGTCATATATGCATTCATGGACATACTGTGCATCTTCCCATTCTCTCTCAGAGAACATTATTTGTAGCAGTACTTTGTAATGAACCGAGAACTCTTCTGGTAAGTACAGCTGCACAGAAGAGCTGCACTCCCATTTGCAGTGAAAGGATGCAAACCACATGCAGTAATTCCATTTTTATAAGAATAAGGTATGTTTTCAAATCCTGAAAGGATCAAACCTTTTCTATAACACATAAAAGTGAAAATATATATATACCCCTCTACTGAGGAGTATAATTCCTTTGAAATCAGTGGAACTACAGACTTTTGTATATGTGACAATCTGGTCCCTGTGTTATATTCTATTTAATTCTACCAGTACTTTGTATACAAAGTGATATATTTAAACTACAAGCAATTTTACTCTATGTAAAAAATATCACAGCTAAAAACACAAATAATGGAAAAGGGATGAAGAAAACACTATGTCCTGGGACTGAGATATTCATTAATTGAGCCCAAATGCAAACAAAGTTTAGGTGGCTATGTAACACATACATGCTACTTTTACATGTATGTAGTCTTGTGTTTTTGTTTTTTTTTTTTTTTTTTTAATTACAGAACTAATTCACAGTAAATGGAAAAGTTGTTTATGTTTCTTACTAAGGCATATAAAAAATATAAAATCAGAATCAGTGATAAGAATTGATTACCTTTCATTATCATGTATGTTTTTTTTTCTTTTAATTTTCTGTAATAGATGTAGTTTATGTGAACAGTTTACTTCTACATCTCATACACATGCAGTAGTGGAAGGGTCACTCATGCCATTTTTCTTTGCAGAAATTAGTTTTCATTGATTCTATTTTATTTACAACAGCATAAATTAAATAAACTCAAAATTTGGCAATAGAGAAAACTGATAATTTTCCTTCAGTGTTACGATTTATTTAGATTTCACCCAACCTTTTCAAAACTTTTTTCTGGACTCATTTGAAAAATGGCAAGAAAAGCAAGAGAGCATTTATAACAAGATAATTAATACATATTAACTATCTGTCTATGAAATCCCACAGGAGACAATGTGTGAGACAGCAAGATGAGGTGAACAGTAAGTCCCTTCATTAATGGTTGACTTCTGTACCCCTTGAGGCCACAGTGTGAATGCAACAGCTTTGAAGCCTAATGTCTGCTACCATATGTATGATACTTTCAGAAAAATACACAGATCTACTTTCTGACAGTGCACCTTACTAATGGCTAAATGGCTGAAGCTTAGTGAGAGCTCTCAGAATCAAGAGTACCGTCATGCTCAGATTTGCATAAAGTTATAGTAAAAGTTTATGTTACGATTTTGATTAATTATATTTTAGTACAATGATTCAATGATCAGGTAAAAGTAATCTGCTAATGGCTTCAGATGGGTTGTTAACACAATGTCTGAGCACAGTCTAGCTATCAGATTTGTTCATAGTTCCTTGTGATAGTTTACGTAAACATTTCAGACACTTATCTTAGTTCTTTTCATCTACAATCAAGATAGGATGTTCAGTATAATCATCTGACAATTGCTGGCAGCTGTTTAGTCTGTGATGATATTATTTGAACTGAGTTATTGTTGGTCTCTGGCTTCATCTTAGTCCTCAAGTATACAGGTCTAACATCACAGAAATATGAAATCAGTCATCTTCCTTGGCCACGCACTCAATAGAACTTTGAACTTTTCTCAAGAGCTGTTTGTCCCAGTGTTTAGGAAAAAGGTAGGTCTGACTTTTTGTGCCTGGGGAGCCTGGTGGGAATGATATCCTCATGTACAATTTAAGTAGGCAGTTTTCCAATTCAGTAAATATATTTAGAAAAGAAGTTTGAGTCTGACAAGATCTACATCAGTAATGACCACTGGAAGACAAAACAGCTCTGCTTGCTCCCTGCCTTCTGTGGATCTGGTGGGTCACAGATTTAGGGGCCATCTATCTTGCAAAGGGAAGCCATGACTGTAACATGGGGGTGCATTTTGCTAAGCCAGTAAGCATGGATAACAATGTCAGTGAAGAAATCGTGGCATGGATTTCAGGTCAGGCTAGTAAAGCAAGCATACACTTAATTGTCCATGGTGTCCCAACTAAGCAGTATGTGCTGACAAGCCTTCTTTGCTGTGGCTTAGCCTCCTTGCAAAAGTCAGCCTGGTTCTGTCTCTCCCTGCTCTATATAGACCTTTGACTGTTGGCTAGATCCATGTTTCATAGAGTCATAGAATAATAAAATGGCTCAGGTTGGAAGGGACCTTAAAGATCATCTATTTCCAACCTCCTGCCATGGGCAGGGATGCCACAAGCTAGATCAGGTTGCCCAGGGCCTTGTCCAACCTGGTCTTGAACACCTCCAGGGGTGGGGCTATTTGTCTACATTCGATTTGTCTACATGTTATTTGTCTAAATCTAGACTCAAGTCTCACCTTATCACCAACAGAAGGAAACAGGCAACCCTGCAGGGTGACTCATCTCATCTCCACAACAAGTGTTAGAGACTTGTGAGTTGAATCAATCTACAATTCATTGAATATAAGGGGACCATACTTAATTGGCATGCGTAGCTTTAGATATTTAAAGTTGTGGCATGGATTTAATTGCTGGTGTGCTTCAGTCCTCATTTCTCTATTTGGCAGTTCCTTTTGCAGCTGGTTACTGGCCAGAAACATAATTTATATAGCATTTTGAATTCTACGACACATCTTATGGAGTTCAGTCTGGCAAGAAGAATAAGATTTCTTGAGTTACAAAACAGCACTAGTCAACAGTTCAGTGATAGGGCAATTACACAAATAAAAAGTCCTGCCTTGAGTCTCTAATGCAATCTTCTGTTTAGAGATATGGTATCGCCTCGGAATCAGTTTGACCTGTTCTTCTATTAATAAACTTATCAGTAAAACATACATTAACTGATTTAGTTGGTATGCAGGAGTTTAATTAGGCAACAAGACATGACAAGACTGTGTTAAGGTGAGATAATGCACACCTCTGATGTGGTGTGAAACACCAAGTGGAACCAAGTAACTTCAAAAGCCTGAACAGTGTGTTGAGCTGCAATATTGCATTGTGTGATCTTGGGCAGTGCATTAAAAGGAGAATCAGTTGAAAATACTTTAAAGATTTTTTTTTTTTAATTTTATTTTTTGTCTATTACAAACTCTCTGTAAAGAAGCTACTGAGTAGTTTTGTGGCTAATCCATGAGCTGTAATAAAAGCAGTGTTCAGTTCAAAATGTTTAGCCATTTTTGTATTTCTTAGTGGTAATTGCAATGAATAGAAAATGAAGCATCACAAACCTCACTGATATTGGCTTGGAATATTGACTTGTCCTTCCTTCCAGGTGAAAGATATTTTTTGTGGCTTTCCTATTCTTATTAAAACACATAACACAGAATACGTTCATCAAATGAAAAACAAACAAATTCTCAAATGTCAAAAGCTCATACAAACTTTTCTTCCTTCCCTCTCACACTAAGAAGACAGGCAAGGAAAAACTGCATCTTGGGGAAAAAAAAAAAGTAACAAAAAACACTAAAAAGCTGTTCTAAGTAGGGAACGTTGCTGATAAGAGAATCACAATGAACTGAATCAAAAACATAAATAAATGAGTAGATTTTTGCAAAATCCCCTTGATTTATTATTTATTACATTTTACTCATACTGGTCAAAGCCTACAGAGATTCAGCATCACAGAGAAGGTCTGACACAGAGCCAGAGACTTTAGCTTCTAGACCTGGGAGGGTAGGCTACAAGATCATTTAAATTCCCACTGCACTGTTAGCAGAAAACTTATTTCACTCTTTTTTTTTTTTTTTTTTTAATTTTATAGTTAAAGGTCAGATATTTAAAAAAGTTCCTAATAGCTTCTGCTCTATAAATTTACTTCATACTTGTCCATTCAAGAAGTTGCACAAGTTAATGTTAGCTTTCCTGTAAAATCTTCCCTCTCTAGGAACCAAGCATTATAACCTTAGTGGAAATGTGAGAATGCTGAGCAACTCTGAAAAGGAATCCTGGATGGTAACTGTAAGGGGAAAGAGGAATCTGTTTTTGACTTTTGTTGTCACCTTAACATTTTCATGTATTCAGCCACGATGTGCAGAATGCAGGAGCAGACCCCAAAAGAAACTGCTGATGTTCAGCATCATGCTCAGCCAGGAAGGGATGTCTTCCCGCTGAAGAAGAGGCTGACCCTTTGACCTTAGCTGTTCCCACTCACATATAGATATAGAAATGTAAGCTACTCAGCATGATGCCAGTTAATTTAAATTACCTAACATCCCAAAGGGCAGCTCCCTGCTGAGGAGCCTTTTCTTTTCTTTTTCTTTTGACCTTCTAATACAGAGTAACTTTTCACAAGGATAAGTCAGATGGTCAGCTCGGGAAGTATTCAGTTTCTGTGGCCTTTGGAAGTTCGTGCAAAAGGTCACCTCAGACTATATTCTGCTGAATAAGGGATTGGAAAATTGCTAAACTATACTGAATGGACAGATTCTCAGCCCTTGTAAAATGATGTAGCTGCAGCAGTGTAGCCATTGCACTCCCCCTAATAGGGTTAAGCAGTAACCAAAACTAGATGACAGATTTTCTTCTTCTTGACTGCAATTTATATAATTACTTTACAAGTAAGTAACTAAGGTCCTGTCAACTCGCAGAAGTTGTACCATTTTAACCAAATCTTTCCCTTGTTTCCCACTTGCCTGCATTAGATCATGCTGTGCTGCCTTGTGTGACAGCACCAAATCCGGCCATTTGGGTCACGGGGTGGAGCAGGACCTTTGGGGCCCTGGTGGGAGCATCCCACAGGGCTGTCCCACAGCACCACAGCTTCTTCCCTGCACTGTGACCCCCTGTGCCAAGCCACTGCTTGACAGATTAAAGGGCTACAAAAAACAGGAATATGCTGCAAATGTCAAAATTATGGCCATAATTGCAAGAAATATTAGATGGGAGATGTTACAGAGGTTAAATGTTCAGTGAAAACTTGATAGGTCTGTTTGAATTACATATGAATAATAAAAGCAAGACATACTAAAAGGATTATGACAAGTTATATTTGCCCATGAGATCTTTGCCTAGGTATGATTGTGTCCACAATGTAAGATGTATTAAAGCTTTGCTTGTGTAGGTAGAAGTAAATTGATCAATTAGCAAATTAAATACCCTATGTGTACTGGAGACACTTTTCATTTACTTTGTTAGATCCTCTCAGCTCTGGGTTTTCCTCCTCTTTTCTTTATTTTAGCCATTTACTCACACTTTTGTGTACACATTGCTCCCTCTGAATTTGCACTGAAGCAACAAAGCAGATTTAGATTTACCTTAAGAACTGACCATGTCTTGATTTTCAGCCACCTGTGTGTCTTTCTGTTTGTCATTAATTTGCTGGTTTATTCCATGTTAGTCACTCATCTGGATCTGAGCTGGTCTTGTTGGAGGGCTTTGCAGAGAAGGGTCCCCCAAGAACCACCCCTGTTGCTGCTGAGGGTCTCCAGCAGCTCTGGCAGAGCCCAAGCCACTGGGGAATCTGTCCGATACCTCCTAGAAGTTGGTTTACTCTCACTGAATTCTCTAAGACAGCTAGTGCTCATTGCACATGACATACAGAAAAGAACTTGTTTATGTATGTTTATTATTATTTTTTTTCATTTAAAACGTTATTTTCCTTGTTTAAGAAAAGGTGTCTATCTGTTTCAGTTAAATTACACAAAAGTCCTGTATTTTCTTGGCTGGACCTCCAAAAAGTGTTGGTTTGCATTTGGAGCTACTACACAAACAAATCCTCAGGAGTTTCAGTCACACAGAAATTCTATCTTTTTTGAAAAAAATTCATGCAATGATTTCCTCTTACTGGGCAGGTGGGAACTACTAGCAGGATTTAGGTATGTACAGTCTAGAAAACAGGCATAATTCTTCTGTTAGAAAAGGACTCCTCTTCCAGTATCATATTATTTCTCTGAATAAAATTTCTAAAACAATACCCTGACTGGTCAGATGAAAATATTTTGCTGTCAATTATAGCCTAAGTCATAGTTATCTAATTTCAGACTTAAAGAAGACAAATATTCACTCATTAAGTGGGTGAAAAAGGGGGAGTTGATAAGATCACTATCTGTGGCCCAATATACCCAGTTTAAAATTCTGTGCAGGGATCTTTCAGAAATTTTTGCTGGTGTCACTTTTAGAAAACTTAATTATATGCCCCAAAAGCAAATAAAAAGTGCTTTTCCCTGCTCTACTTATGGTCTTTTACCAACTAATATTTATCAGTTTGGGCACACCTGCACACCCCCTGCCCTGACTGTCTCCCATATGCATGCTTTCAGAGAGTTCTTGCCTTGAAAAGACCCAGCAGGGCTGACAAGGAAAGACTGGCCCTGGGGCATTCACAGGAAAAAACTGAGGAGCCAAGCCCATAATGATATAAATTATTGTGGTGGTATGTACAGTTATCTATGATAATCAGTATACCCTGAATATATCTGCTGCAAAAGGTCTTCCCTCTGAAAAGGGACCTCTGGTCTCCTGACCACGAGAGCCCTGTGTTGGCTCTGCCCATGGCTGTCCCCAATGAGATTGGACTGGATGTGCCTCCAGCTGCATCATTTGACCCAGATCGCTTCTGGTTGCCATTTGGCACCCATATGTTTCCTCAGTTCAAAGTGCTTGAAGAAAGGTGAAGACTGCATTACAACCCCCAGGGCAATAGTCTGTATAACCACAGCCGGTCTCGTCTCAGAAGGAATGAGTCGGTTTATTCTAAATACAGCTCAAGAGGAATACGAATTCATAGACATACAACATAGATAGTCAGGAGACTAGTAGCCATGGGGAAAAAAATCAAGGAAAGAAATGATTTGCCACTGTATTCCTACTTGTGCATTTCATCTACTCAAAGAAATCTCTTTTGGTTAATGAAGGCTCCCACAGATCTGAGTCCCAGGGGACCTAACACTTTGCAGTAGACATAATTTACCCAGGATCATCTGGGGATGAGCAAAAGTAAAAGCATAAATTACTCCAGCGTGAACTAATGAAGTGGGTAGCTGTGGTCAGGGATTATAGTAACTCACAGATCCTACGGGTCTGCACAGGGTGAGGCCTGTAACACCCACTCACCAGTGGGTTACACCACCTTGCTACACCAATTTACATGCTGTATCAGAGCCCAAAATTGGCTCTGAAGTGAAGTTAAAGTTGAGTTCAAAGCAACCCAGCTGCTTCCAGGAGCTCCTGAGCATAGGGCAGGACTGGCAGGGGAAATAGTGGTTTCTCTTTGAAGTCCTGCTGTTAGATAGATGCCGATTGTCTCATGTTACTGTAAGCATCAAATAACTTAAAAGCCAGCTCTCAATTTAGTGAGTGGAGGACAACAGACAATGGAAAAATATTTGTCAAGGATGCGAATGACTTCTATGTAATGCCCACACGCCTAGAAGTTCAAAGAACTGTACATAAAATTGATTGCTAGAAATCAGTTACATCATGATGTAACTGAAAAAATTATAAATTAATAGAGAGAAAATTCTTTATATGTACAAGGCATGGGTTTTTAACCAGATTTTCTCTTTTTTTTTTCTTCTCTGATCATTGGAGTACAGCAATATTATATCAAAGACATACTCTAGAGTGATTACTTTATGACCTAAAGTCTGCAGTTCAGCTATGGCTTTGGCAATTTGGAAAAAAACTCTTTGCTACATGAGACATTTAGTGATATGTCTGGCAGCTGGGAAAGTACAGAGCAAATAAGACTGATCACGCACGGAAGTCTGAGGTCGATCCCATGACAGATAAGATTCTTATCTGCCTTCACTTCCTAGACTGGATAGTACCACTTCCCCCCAAATTAGCTTCACTTTATCACATGCATAACCTTAATATGGCTCAAAAACTTTAGTGGAGGGTCACTTCTCTTATTGCCATCTCCGAGGTTTCTGGAACCAGCCAAAGCCTTCTGAGTAATCATGATAGCATGGTAATATAGTGTCATGTAATGATACATAACTTATTGCATGTTACGAGTGTGCCCGTAACTGTAAATATTTCATGCAAAAAACTTTGTTGATAATATGCATTAGCCTTTTAAGGAAGAATTAAATAGCCTGCAAGTATATTTAACTTGATATTATAGTGTATGACATTCATTGTAAGGGTCTTTGCTCTTAGAAATTTCATTTTTTTGGCAGGGCATGTCTATGCACCCTGATTACATGTTGGTCACTTCTCCCCTAAATATCTGACAAGAAATAACTTATTTTCCCATCAGTCTTGCTAAAGTGGAGAACTTCTGGAATATACACTCAGTTTAAATAAGCAGTGACCAAAGATTTATTGTTCTGGAAAGTTCCAGTTCTATTGCCATCATTTTAAACCAAAATGAGTCTCCCTGCATGCCTTTCTTTCATTGTGTAAACCTAATTATTTTTCATGCTCCATCTTTTGTATCTTACTAAGCAATATTTTCTATTCCGGAAAAGTCTCAAATAAATCAATGGGTGCCTGGAAATCAATATTGTTCTTGAAGAGAAAGAGATTACTTAACTTCATATAAATACAAAAAAGATATTGAATATCTAAACTATCCTTACAGGGATTTTTGATTACTACACTATAGCATTCTATAGATACATTGGCAGTGGTATAATGTAGTTGCACAGTATTATGCAACAAGGTTGTATAAGGATCAGTATAAAATGAAATTATACTGAATCAGAAAAAGTATTTTTCCATGAGGGGCAGGCTGTAAGTACTTCGTGCTTGTAAAAATCTGTCATAAAGTATCATCCTGAATTAGAAACACAATCTTAATGTAAAAGATCAGAAAAACAAAAACAAAAACAGAAACAGAAAAAAAACACCTTGTTGCAGCTTTTTTTTTTTTTTTAATGTTGTATTGTTTGTACTATGGTCTAAGGACTGACAAGGGTTCCAGCATAAAGTCATATACATACATATCAGAAAGTTATTTTTCTCTTTAAAATAGACTACTTTGGTTGCAAAATAACCTGCTTAGTTGAATTATTTTGGTAATGTGTTTGAGTGTAGAGGGATAATTTTTCTTCTGTTTTAAGCGCTCTGAGACTAGCGCTGTTATCTACTGAATGACTTAAACTGTGGTGCTTTCCGTATCTTGAAATACAAAGTTTCTGAGGTGACCCCTGATCTTTATTAATTCTGATCTTTATCGTACTGGATAGAAAGTCTTTCCAATATATATGAGACTCCCAAGGACACATATTATCCATGGAAAATCTCAGGCCTACATCTAGAAAAATTCCATCCCCATGTGATGTTCAAGCTATCAGCTGCTGGAGTTTTACAGCATTGTTTCTCTCTAATTATCAAGCATTCATCACCCAAAAGTGCAGTTTGTCTTCTGAGAATGATGTAGGAGCAAATATAGCCCAAAATGATGAGTCATTTCACTAGAATGGCCTCTGAAGACTGCTACAAAAATACATTTAATAACACTATAGAACAGCTTAAATCTAATTGAAAGAGTCTTCACTACCTTTCATTTAGGTTCCACTAAGTTATTTTGTGGACGCAGGTGGCTGAAATAGCAGTATTTTCCAAATCTAAAATATTGACTCAGATCTTTACCTCAGGCAGAAAAAAGTCATGTGCTTCCGTGGGATTTTAAACTCCGGCTGAATAAATGGATGCGTAAGTGCAAATATGTGCATGCAAGGAAGAAAAGTCAAACTAAAAATCTCAGCTCAAAAATAGCCTGAGGAGGAATCACCAAGATATCCTGAAAAAGCACAATAACATTGCCCCCAGGAAGGACCCTGAAAGAGTCTTTGTAAGTTTGTGGCAGAAAAGAGATTTGATACCATTGGCAAGGAAATAGCCTCTAGTTGTTTGAAACAACAGGTATCTGAAGAAAACAGGTCTGTGCACATTTTTGTTGGTAGGGTAGCATCAATATCTTCCTCCAACAGGAATAACCTGAGAGACCCTCAAACTTCTGTCCAACTACTCAGGCAGTGGACAGAAATGGCTTTGTGCAGGGTTTCCCACTTCATTTGCAAGCTGTGGACACAGATACTTGCTACGTGTGTTGAACATGCGGATCAGCCATATACTTACGGCTGGAACATGGCTGTAAGTGTATGTTGGTCTTGATGTTTGTCTACCATTTAATTATTTGTCTATTAATATTACCTCAAACCTCATTTGAGTAATTTTGAAAACGAAAACAGAACACTTCAAATGTTACACAGATGTGGGTTTTCTTTAGCTCTGGGCACAGCAGTGACAATTTTTCTTTCTCTTTTATGGCATTTGATATTAATCTCTATATGTGATTATAATGGTAATAGCCTACAAGGCCAATAGCAACAATTACTACTACTACTACCACTAACATCAATTAAAAAAAAAAGCTCTTTCAGCATTTCCCCTTGTGCTGTGTGACTGAGTGAAGATAAAGACTGATGAGGGATAACCTAAGTCTTCTACTTACATGGGGGAATAAGGAATTACAGAAGAATACCATTTATATGTTACATAAACATGTATATATATACACAAGCACATACACACATAGATGTACTTATAAACATACAATCTTAGTAGTTCACAAATCAGAGTCATTGAAGACAAGTCTTTATTGACATCAGTGTATTTTAGATAAAGCTGTTAACATTTGCTAGACACCTACTTCCATTCCACAGTAGGAACCACTGCTCAGGGTTCCCAAGCACTGGCTGTAAGACAGGCCACATCTCGTAATCAATCAAAGTACCCAGCAATGAGGTTTCACCTGCATTGGAAGTTTAAAAATTAGTTACCTAAGTCCAGGCTGAACTCCCCTGATAGTCAGCTAAGATAGAAAGACGTCCTGTTTAATATTTAATCTCACTTGTCTGAGATACCTATTTAGGATGAATCACCCTTCCCTTGTATTTATTTATTTCTACATCTTTCTCAGCTGAGCTGACAAAATATCAAATTCTTAGAAATCTAGTTCCTGAACTGGAACTGAGACCCAGTATGAGGCACCTAACCTCCCCATGCACTGCTTCAAGACAGCCTGCACTGGGCTACCAGCCCAGGTTTCCTTGGGGCTGCCAGCAGCTGGTCTCTCTGACAAAAAAAAAAAAAAAGCTATTTCTGTACTTTTATGGTTGGCAGTCATTAGAAAGAAAAGCAAGAAAAGGCCCAGATGTATGAGCTGAATATGAGGAATTCCCCTTTATGCTTGGGTAGCACTCGAAATTATTATGGCAGGACTCTAAACAAGGAATTACAAAAAGGAAATACTCTTTTGTCACTGTCTTCTGCCAACATGACTGAACTCTGTATTACATATGTCCTCTTCATTTAAATGCATAACCTTATTAGCTATCCTTAACATGCTGTGGAAATATATATATATATATATATATATTTTGTAGTGGTGCTTTTTTTTTTTTCTTTTTCCTAAACTCTAATTGTAATGTTTTTGGATGCCAACTTGGTATAAAGCTTACAAATTCTCACAGGTTATTCAGCATTCCAGGAAACTGATCCATGCCCAAATTGGAAACACATTATGTAACTGTATCTGGCAAGAGAAGAAATTAGATTTATTGATTAGGGTTTTTATCAAATAATACCTCACACGGAAGTATGAAGCTGTCTATGGGGCATGCCTGATTGCAATCACGGACCATTAACAAAGGAATAAACTGGCTTAAGCCCATTAAAGCATTTACAGGATACACTGAGCAGTGTTAAAATAAAGGATGTCATAAATTGTATGCTGCAGCACTTTTCAAACAGACAGTCGCCTCTGCTGTGAACCTTACTATATTATAATTGTCTGAATTGTGCTGTTATCACAGCCTCCTTCTTTAGGAGCAAACTCAAATTTAGCCTGAGGTTATTGGAATGCTTGATAATTTTTAACATGTTTACCACTCCCTCAGCTTAGGAAACCTGTAGTCTGCCTAAACAGAAAATGCTAAAACCCCTGCACATTTGTCTAATGAGGGGTTTTCAGGCAGCCATTCCATGCTGAAACTTGTTTCCATTAGCACAGAAAGCAAGAACAAACCCCTGCTAATAACTGTTCAGTTAACATTTTATCAAACTCATTTTACTGAATGTTGTTGAATAAACTCTTTAGTATTCTTTCTACTCCTTGTACCCCATGCCATTCAGTCAACTGGCATCCAGATACCAGATTTCACTTATTCCTATTCCCAACTATGGGTGGAAATTTTTATTTTTCTGGGCAATTTTAATTACCTCACATTTGTATATGAAAAATATCAGCAATGCTCAAAAATTTTTAATGTGTTAAAAATTGTTATTTATACAAATACATGCAACCAGAGAAATTATGACTGTTCCTCTCCAGTCAGCTGACAGTGATTTCACCCCTGTTGGGT
Organism: Anser cygnoides; assembly: GCF_040182565.1. Classification (NCBI taxonomy): domain Eukaryota; kingdom Metazoa; phylum Chordata; class Aves; order Anseriformes; family Anatidae; genus Anser; species Anser cygnoides. Next base: position 104,965,371 of record NC_089875.1, read on the forward strand.
GAGTTCAAAGGGTGAGCTCAGTGCTTACAGGCAGCTCTAGCCATGCTTCAGCCAGTTCAAATTTTGACAGCAGTAAATCTGTTGTATCACAGATTTCAGGTTCTTGGAGGACTTCACTGGTGTCAGTAGCCACAGTTAGGCAAAAATGAGCCTGGCTATGTTGCAGCCACACCTCCCTTGCAGACACAGCTTGGTTTCAAGCAGGCTAATTGTTTGCAATGCATGAGCTTGTACAAACTTTGATTTTATGGAACATGTTCTGTTCTCAGATGCTCTGGACTACAAACATCACAATTCATTCAAAACCTTTGTGTTCTGTTAGGGTTTGCAAGCTCTCCTTGGTTATGTTGTCCATCTGTGTCAGGGTGGAAGAGAACTTTCCAGCCTTGTAATGCTTTCCTCTCAATGAATTTTGGGACGAATTCTTGCAACTGGTATTTAAAAGTATGATTTTTCTGCCTCAAGATTTTAGTGTGTGTGTTGTAAGGTCTACTACACTGCTTATTACTGCTTACAGCTAAGTGGACTGTTTTGTACTGAAAGAAGAACTAATGAAATAATGATACAAAAAAAATATATAATGAAATATATTTATATATCACCATATAATAATAAAATTTATAGAAAAAACTTATTAATGCTTTAATACACAATAATAACAAAAGTATGAAATTTCTCAAAGGAGGAACTTCTGACATACAGTTTTTAATACCCAGAGTAGTGCATTGGGAAGTTGTGTAGTCAACTACCATCCAGTGGATGAGGGCTTAGGAAGCACCACAGCTGTTAAAAACAACAACAGCAACAACAACAAAAAGTAATAACATGTTCAGATACTGAACAATAAATACAATGCAAAAGAAATGCAGATTAATATTTGTATCTAATTAAAACCATGAACTGAAATTATACTGACATGTTAGTGCAAATCTGGAATAATTCTGTGTATACTTTTGTAGAGTTAGAATGCAGAATTCAAATAGTTTTCATGAAAGCTTTTATTCTAATACTGCTCTTTACTTTTATTAGAGGAAAAAAAAAATAATATGATTGTATGCTCTTGAGTGAGTACCAAAACTAAAATTGTTGAAATGAGTTATGGGATTTCATTTTGGAGCCAAGAGATTAAACCTGGTTACTTATCAGTCACCCAGCAGCTTATTTAGTTTGTCACTCATCTGCACTGAACTCAGTAGTCCAAAATCAATATACTGCAGCTGTAGAATAAATACAATATATGCCCTTGGAAGAGGAAAGCATGTGGTATGTAAAATGATGGATATGATGATCAAAGTGAAAATGAACAATAGATTTTTATTTTCCTCTTCCACATCCAGATTCTAATAAAGTGGAGTTAGCACTGTAAAATGGAAAGTGTTTTCACCTGCACATGTCCATTCTTCATTTCTCATACTACTTTTGTGAATGTAGAAAATAAATGATGGAAACTCTTGGTTTTCTATGGAAACTGTTCTTAGTTCTCTCCCAATAGGGATATTGTGAGTGCACACACTTCTGTATATTTTTTATTACTCCCATACACACACAGGCATATGCCCACAGAGACACATCCTCCACATACATTGAGAATGAAAGAAAAATGTTATGTCTATAAATTAAATTTTGCTCACTTTTTAACTGATAAAATATCAATTCTTTACAGTAAACCTTTGTTAGATGAAATAAATATGTTTAATAAAGCAAAAGTAAGCAAAGAACTACTCATATTCAAAGTGCCTTATGAAGATTATCTAATTAATCCCTACAACTTCTCCAAGTCCCTTTGTAATATTTCTCCATTAAGATGCTATTTACTCCCACTTCAGCTAATTAATGCAGATGCAAAGTAAGAACAGACCAATCCCTCTGGTCACAGCACATCTATCTCCCACAGCTCATTTTTCTGTCATCTATCATCATTCTTTATTTATACACCTGAGATGGTTTTAAATCCACACGACTTTGGGTCAGTTTATGAAAGGTATTTAGATAAGTAAAAATGCAGATATGTGGGACTTTGAAAAGGTCCTTAGTGCTTGTCTGAGGTCAGAACTGGATTTATAAAAACAGAAAAATGCAACATGAAAACAGCCTCTGCTCTAAGTCTCAGTTGACAAAATCTTATCATCACCAGTTTTTTAAAATTTAACATCTTTTTCTCTGTTATATGTTCACACCATGTATTTACAAAACCATTTCTTCTCTCCATCTCCCTCGGCCAATGTAAGCTAACCTGAATAACTGCCTGCCCTGCTACCTTCTGTGGTAACTTTCAGCATTTGAACAATCTCAGATGTCTATTCCGCTATGATGTCATATCAATTTAATTTTTGCAGAGCTTCATAGCTATGCCCTGTCCTGTACAATTAACTACATATAAACATTTTTTTTCCTGTCTGTGGTAATATGCAATAAGGGATCATTGTGATCATTTAAGGAGATAAGATACTTAAAAATAAAATTATTATCAATAATAATAATAACAACAATGCATAGCAAGAAAAGTATTGGTCAAGGGAAGAATAATTTAAAATGAAATAATTGAAAATGAAAACTATATACATATATAAAACGAGTCTATATCTGCATTGACTTTTACAGATGACCTGGTCAAGCATACCCACCCTTTTGAACCTATGTAATATGTTAAAATAGGAGTGAAAACAAACTGTATCACACATCTCATTTCTCTGGAGTAACTCTAAAGCATGAGCATCCTAGGAAATAGCCTGTGGAGCTGCCCTTTACTCCTCTGACAGAAAAAGGTGTCCACCATAATTCCTACACATAAAAAAAATACTGAGAGGCCAGACCATTTTCAAGAGACAGATAAATATTTGAAACAAACTTGAAAGCAAGAAATAACAAAAGCATACTAAACTTCTTCTTGCTAGATTGTTGTGGGAAGACAGGGTTTTGCAGAAGAGAAGAGGTCAAAACTCCAGTGTTAAAAAGGAAATTCTAGAGCTCTCTCCTGCTTTAACTCCCACCATCTCTTCTCCATTGGAGTGGTTTCTCTGCAGCTCACACCACAAAGATGTCTCTTTCCCAGAGGTTGCAGAGAGGCCATCACACAAAAATGACTGTAGTTTCAGGCTTCATTAACCTTTTGTGGATTTACTACTGATGGCCTGGTAGGCACTCTGCTTACTAAACCACTTCATTTATTGCATTCTATGCTAGCTAACACAATGAAATATGTCACAAGGAGCCTCTCCCTCAGAAAAGTTCACCGTAGGGTGGAAGAATGAATAATAGATGCAAGTGATTCAGGTAATCTTATGAAAATATTTTATGGGGATTTTGATTCCTGAAAAGAAAGGCTTTTGATGTGTTTATGGCACCCTTCTGTTTCTTTCTTCCTGTGCTTGAAAGATGGTAGTATTCAAACCAACAAACATGACCTTAAGTGGATTTTATGGAAAATATGTAAAGAAAAGCTGGTGCTTCTGAAATAAACATGGTGCGAGTAGCTTCAGAGCTTCTCCACTTCTCACCATCGGTTAGAGGAACTGGACTGTCTGGCTGTATAGACCTATCCTGTGCTGCAGTGGCAGTAACCTCAGCTTCACTTCATTGCTCACGTCTATTCCTTCCCTCCAGTATGCTTTGGAAGATCTTTTGTGAACTGTCAGCGGAGATGAGAGAAAACAAACAAAAACACAACCTTCAGCTACTTGTTGATATTTAAATAAAAAAAAAAGACTGAGAATCAGGCCTCAGCACTTTAGTTTTAGTGTGTGACCTGTCCAGTCATAGACAGTGGTTGCTGGAGTGTAGAGATGCTCAGTCTGGACATATAACAACACAGCTTCAGCCAGCCGTCGGAAGTGCAGCCAAACACATGCTCATGTCAAAAATAGAAATTTGTCTGAGTAGTGTGTTGGCACTGCTTTGACAGGTATACAATTTATAAACTATTCCTCGAGGGGAAAAGGAAGGCAAATTGTTTAAACAAAAGTGTCGGTACTTTCATCGCCCTTTTCCTTGGGCAGTGTTTTCTGACCCATGGCTGTGTTCCAGTACTCTCTGATATCGAAGAGCCACTGAGAAATTTCTGTCTCTGAAGAAAGTCGGGGGCTGTGTTACTGGAAGTTAAATAATAACTGTAACTTTGAAGAGAGCTGAAACCCTCTGGGCTGATAAAATGATATGTCAGAATAAAAAGGGAAAGACACAGCTACATTTTGGCTTGAACGCTCGCCCACCATCAGCAGAGGCTATTGGCATTGTCACTCACAACCTTGAGCACCACCTTGAGGAGATCTACCTTTGCCTGCTCTTCCTATATGCCTCCTTTCCCCTGCCTGCATACAGGTGTTGGCCTGATCTGGCAAGGTAACAGCTGCACTTAGGCATGACTAGATACCACCACCTGCCCCCAGACATGACTAGATACCACCAAAAACCTCCTAGAATCTTCTCCTCACCATCCAGGAACATGCTTCTTAAGAGGGGTCAAGAGTTGCCCACATATTTGCTGAAGATTGAGTTATCTTATATCTCACTTGAGGGTCTTCGTTGGATGGACATATAGCAGCTGGACTAAAATTGCTGTAAGGACTTTCTTTGAACTTGGTAGAAGAGAGCTGGGAGCTGGAAGACATCAAAAAAGAGCAGTCGGACTTTTCTCAGCTGCACTGAGAATTGGCAGGCAGGCAGTGAGTCACGGTTTCTGGCTAAATTCCCATTTGGCCTTAGGACTCTCGGTTTTGGAACCTGCTTTCAGAGCAGTCTCTGGCATGGTGCTTTTTTTTTTTTTTTTTTTTTTCTCTTTCACATCTTTTCGGTGCCTTCCCAGCACCAGAAGGCATCATCTTGGCTGTTACAGGAGGGATCAGCCTCACTGTTTGCTGAACATCCTGCTGTTTCCCTGAGCCTGTTTGTCCCCTTGAAGAGAGCGGGCATGCAGCTATGGGCTATGTGCAAAGCCAAGCCCTGCATATTCTGGTGAAAGCTTTGGTCTGTGCTAATAGAGTGTAAATAGCGCTTCCCTGGAGAAGTAGAATTAACCTGAGTCGGGCTATCTTTCACCTCTCTCTACAGCCAGTTGGAATTAAAATAAATAAATAAATAAATAAATAAAAATAAAAAATAAAAATAAAATAAAATATAAAAAATAAAAATATAAAAATAAAAATAAAAATAAAAATAAAAATAAAAATAAAAAAAATAAAATAAAAATAAAAATAAAAATAAAAATAAAAAAATAAAAATAAAAATAAATCTGCTGTGTTGTTTTGGGACACTCTTTTTTAAGGTAAACTAGATACCTTGGAGATAAGCAACATTATGTAGCAAACACATCTAAACAGCACTACATTGTAAAACATTGACTGCTATTGTCAAGGTTGGCTACTGTAATTCCAATTGCCATCAAAGAGCTTTTGACATTTTATCTCAGTCAATAGAGATAAACATTTTGTGCAGATTAACTCAATTAAAGTGTTGTGCATTACAATAACAATTAACAGCTCCAGTCTCTGCAAAATCCTGTTTACGAAAGCAATTTATGTTAATCTGTGACTATTCTGAGGCTTCAAGCTTGTCACCTTGTGCTGCACTGCCCTCTTTGGCCTCTTTTACAGTGGAAAGCTAGGTCGTTTTAGAAAACATAATCAACCTGGCATCTTAGAAAACATAATCAACTTGGCATACCCTCTGTTTCGAACATGCAGCTGGAGACGTCCACGGAAGACTAAGGGATATAGAGCATAATTTTCCAAGGCACAGAAGAGATTTAGAAGTCTTTCATCATGACTTAAACTCCTGGATAACTTAGATGCTTTGGCAAATCACAGTCTTACTCAGAGAACTCCATTTAACCTTAACAGCCATTGTGCATCTTGGTCCAGCAGCTGTTTCAAAAGCCTCCAGTCTTGTTTAACAGTAAGTCATCTGTCTATCACCTTTGACACTCATGACAGGATTATTCATGACATGTAATATAATATAAAGCAAAACTAACAATCTACCCTGAATTTAGGTGTGTTTTAAATAGTAGAAGAGTGCTTAATATGTTCAAGCCCAACCAGATTTTTATAAATTGCATAAATCCAATATAAAGGTTTTCTTTTAAGGACAAAATCTTTATTAATCTATATCTGCATTGACTCCGATGTGAGCTTTGATTAAGAAAAAGCTATAATACAAGGAAGTCTCTGTGGCTGCATTTGATTTTAATGGAATAAGATGTAATAACCATAAAACCCAAACAGTCACTATCAAGCATTGACCCTTTATTCTGCTATCTCCACACTGGATGGACCATGCATTCACACAGATGGTCCTCAACTTGAGTGGTACTCCACACAGGTCAGAGAGCACTAAAGAGGCTTATCAGTTTAAAACTCTTTTAAATTATAATCCATATGATTTTGATTGAAAATCCTACGTGTGATTCATGAATGCAAGCTCTCGCATGCAGGACATAATTTTATTTGCATGTGGAAATTATAAAGCTCCTAGAAAAACTCTGAAAAGTAAAAAGGTGATAAAACCAGTGGGAAAAAGTATGAGTTGCCAAGAGTAAGTCAGTAGAAATTAACACAAAAGAAGCTGAAGTCTTCCACTCAGTTTAAATACACATTTTTAAAGTCTGGGCTAGTTAACACTTTTATATATATATGTATATAATCAGCAGCAGGAAATTGCAAATTACAGCTGAATAGGAAGTAGTTGATAGTGACAGAAAGTTAAAAACAAGTGACTTAAATAGTGTCCATTTGTCTTTACTTTCATGGTTTAGTAGCATATTCAAACATGCCCAGTTCCAAAATATCTGAAATGTAATTCAGACATACTTAATCCAGTTGGATTCAGTTTTTTTTTTTTTTTTTTTTTTAACTTGCTTTATTTCCATCTTCTAAATGTATTGCTATACATATGACTCATCACACATTACCTTGCTCTGCACCATCTCATCTATAAGTATGGCATTTTAAACCGGAATACAAACAAACACAAGCCCTCCATAAAGCCTTATTTTGATTTTCACTTGCAATCATGATTTCTTCAAAGTCTTTCCCACCATACTGCTGGAGCAAGTCCTTTATAGTTACCACACTATCGCCACATTATTTTCTACATCCCGTCTAGCTGCAAGGGGAAATAATTCACATTGCCTACAGATCTACAGGCTCACATGTGCTTAGCATTAGTGTAAAATCAAGGACACGTATAATCATATAATATTAAACTTAGCTATCATATGCAGCCAGTTTCCAATGTTAATTGACACTATATGTACCTAAATTACATTGTATTTTATGAATACATATATGTAAATAATACGGAGGACATCTCTGAGCACATATTTAGACATATACATACTGACAGAGATTTATAAAGCTATTTGACACACGCATATGTGAGTTGATACCCTGCATTGGTACAAAGTGAGGTTATAGAATTGTACTAAAAATCTCCTAAACAAATGTATTTTTAAGCATTTTGCCCAACTCTGCTGTCACACGTTAGGAAACTCCCCAAGACAGAGAGTTTTAGGAGAAAGGTTGGAAAAGTAGTTAAGGCCAGTTCTGAATCAAGGAATGCCTGAGGGTATGAGATTCATTTGTCTTTGCACTAATGGGTTTATGACTTGCTTTTCAAACAGCCATCTGCGGTTGGGGAAGGGGTGGGAGGTAGGGAGGAATTGCTGGTCCGGGCTCCTGCCCTCCCCATCTGCCGCCCCGCAGCTCGGGCCCTGGACAAGGTGGGGATGAAAATCACCCAGCTCTACCGACTGTAGCAGGGTTATTCTACCTTTGCACCGGAGCATCATTCTGGTTTTTATGGTGTTTTCCTTCCCTGCATTCGCAGAGGGCCAAATTCACCCCATTCTTCGCCTTTCCCTGCTTGTGTGGGTTTTATGCATACTGTTTTGCTAATCTGCATGAAAGTGCCTGGGTATGGAAGTGAAACAGCAAGACATCTTATCTTTGAAGAGATCTCGAGGCCTTTTGAGTTTACTGTTGTTGCAGTCATTATTGTTTAGCATATCCTTGAAGGTTTGGTCTGAGGGACAGCTGGTGGGAATGCAATTTAGCTTGTTAAAATGCAGCAATTATTTAAATATACACCAAGCACGAAAGCAGAGGCAGAGTGAGTTTCCTCTGTTGAAGTGTTACAATATGGGTCGTTCTGAAAATAAATAAATAAAAGAGCAATACAGTCTGCAGAAAGAGCATTACAAAAAGAAATTCAAATACTTTCAGGTCTGGAAAAAGAATTTTATATTGTTGTCTGCAGTTGTTCATCTACAGTTTAAACCTAGCTTATTCTTAACAGCTTAATGGGTCATCATGAAGTGAAAGGAAAGCCACCCCACCTCCCTCCCCCCCTTGTTTGTCATATGTATGATGGTAAAACCTCCACTGTAAAAGTAGATGCTCCTGTCACAGCACTTACACGTTTAGGAAGCTCTTTTGCTGGTTATAAACCTGATGTTTACCAGCAAGGCTTGACAGTACTGTGTGCTTACAAACAGTATTGCAATAGGAGCAAATCACATTCAGCACAGATGGAGCCTTGGAGTGACCTTTTTAGTTAAGAATTAGAAATGAGAATGCCACAAGCAGCAGGAATATCACTTTGGATGAGCACAGAGCGTGGTGCAAGGTAGTTATAGTCCAGTGATTTCTAATCACCAAGTTACACTTGACTGGTAAAGATCAGTACAGGTACCAGTGAAAATTTTAGCCAAGCTGCTGGAACATGTGCAAGGCTAGGCTGGAGGTTTTCGCACCTCTGTTTGTGTGCCTGCAGCTGCAGAAACAAGCCAGGATTGTGGCTGTAGTCTCCAAGATCATCATCTTGATGGGCTGCAGCAAAGCTGGAGCTGGCCGCAGTGTCCCAGGGGAGGGTGAGCATGGAGAAAACATGAAACATTGCTGTTTTCCTAAATTGAGTCCCATCGACATAGTAGAAAACAAATCACTTGGCTTCTTGCAGTCACACTGCTCACACTCAAAGATACGGAAACAATTTCTTCCCTCAGTGCAATCTGCCTGCTCTAGAGTGATTAGGAACCATGAAGAAGGGTGCAGAAAGTCTAGTGCATCCCACCAGTGCCTGCTGAATCCTGTTCCTGCCCCTGTATGCTGGGGAGCTGAGGTGCAATTCTTCCCCAAACCCTTCCTGAAGGCCAGTAGCTCTGATTTCTTCCTTTCACTGGCCAGGAGCCAAACACCACAATTTGCTTCAAAGCATCACGGAAGACCTCCTATGGGGCTGGTTACTGAAACCCAGAAATATCACATTGTGGAGGGGAGAGGGCTAGCTGCTACCAGATCAGCAGCATATATCTGCTAACGCTGCACATTTCTCTGCATCAGGCTTCATTGACATTTTATCCTCTGGTTTGCAATAACTCTTTCAATGCCACAGACCTGACACAATTGCTTCAGTTGCACCTCCCCTCCAAAAAATTAAGTGCAAAAGCAAAGGCCTACTCGTTAGAGCCAGTGACCACAGTGCTTGTGGCACTGCTTGCCTTGAAAGCTTTGCAAACTGCCACTTTCCAACAACATTCCAGCTAAATGATACCCAACTGGCTTGCCATGAAGGGGTTAATGCTGTAGCAGCCTTGCTCAGTGGATCAAATTCTTGCAAGAGCTCACTCTCCCAGCTTTGTTCCTTGGTGGGATGAATTCAGCAAGAGCTGGGAGCAGCCCTAACACTCTGGGATCTCTTGTGCCCCTTCCACCAGAGCCTTTGCTCTCCTCCCTGAGTTCAAGGTGGTGGGGCCTCTGTGTGCATCTGCATTTTGGCTGGGCAGAAGAGATCTCTTTCTTCCATGTTGCTCCAGTGGCAGCTCCACACCAGCAGGGGCTTCCTGGTGGGGTCCCAGCTTGGAGACAGCATTGGCTGCCATTGGTGTGCAGGTCAGGCAGGACAGACAGAGTGCAACCTGCCTTGTCACAGAAGGGGAAGCCATGTCATAACAGATGCCACCTAGCTAGCTTGGAAATGGTTCTTCTGATGCTTGTTATTAACTGGGCAGTCTCTACAAGTGTTCAATTCTCATCGCAAATCATTTCCGTACTGACGGCTTTGCCTGCAACTGGAGTTGAGTGCCTGCTGTAGTGTGTACACATTACTTACATCTTTATTTAAGTCCTTATTAAATTATTACATGAAAGTGCTCTGGATCTTTCTCTGGCACTGAGGCCTGCAGGCAGGGATGGCCTGTGGCTTTACCATCAAACTCTCCCAGCCTCAGACCAGGATAGTCAGATGCAGCTGAGACCTCTCTCTGACCTCCTCCAACTTCCTCCAACTGAGACGTAGCTGGGAGTCAAAGATTCCTGGGATATGCCCAGAAGCATCAGGGTTGGGGGAAACCAGGATGGGGGCAACTAGGGTTCTTCCCCAGCCTTGTTCTTCTGGTACATGCATCAAAGGAGCACCCAGGTTGACACTCACATAAGTACTTAAAAAAATATCAAGATACATTCAAGCTAACGTCCAGCCAACCATTGTTTCAGAGGAGAACAGTTAAGTGTTTTAAAGGGCAGGGAATTTGCAAATCTGAAGAGTTTTTGGGAGCACACTCTGAGGAAATGGACTGCCAGCCAATTTCTACATTCATGCCCACAGTGTAACAAAATTTACCTTGAACCCCTGGGCAAAAGGCAGTGAGGTTGACTCCCAGCTAAGCCACCTGGATTGTCCTCAGAGAAAAAGAAGAAAGCATGGCACCATCATAACATCTCCTTCTGGAGATGGAGTCTCCTTCTCTGGAGATATTCAAGGCCTGTCTGGATGCCTACCTGGGCAGCCTGCTCTAGGGAACCTGCTTAGGCAGGGGGGTTGGGCCTGATGATCTCTTGGGGTCTCTTCCAACCCCTACAATTCTGTGATTCTGTGATCTCACAGAGCAAACCTGGCTCACCCTGCCACGTCACTGGTGGCTTCTCTGCTGAGTGGAAGGAGTCATGACTATGTCCTATTTTGGGCCTCTTTAAGAGCATATTGAAGCTCCCTGTTATCAAATCCCAAAGTATTTCAAACTGCAGCCTTGGTCTTCTGTCACTCAGGAGACAGACATGAAGGCTGGTGGTACTTCATCTCTGTCCTGAGGAAAGCCCTGAAGACAACATCTTGGACACCCTGAGCATCACCTCAGAAGTCAGACATCTAAAATTCCATCTAGCAGCAAAACCCATTTGAAAGAAAAGGGACAATATGCCATTTATTTCATTAACATTCATTTGAATGTCCAAACCCATTTCTTTTCACTACTGTTGACTCTTACCTATTAGTATTCATTTTCCATGAGCATTCTCATAGGTGAGTTTATAGTGGGAAATAATTGCAGACCAATTTTAAGCAAATATTTGAGAGTATTAATCTGATTTGTGTTCTGAATTAAATTAAAAGTATTTGTTCCACGTGAGCCTGATAGAAGGATCTTGTAGTGGTGATGCAGTGTACTCCATGACTAGTCAGACCCCATCCTTGACACTAAAAATGATCTGCTTATGCAAAAGCTGTAGGTTATGAAGAATCAGCATGCAGAGTCACCTGGCCAATAATTCATGTGCTTGAACAAGTTTAATGATACATGTCTCTTCTGAGTTTAAATTCAAATCTGAATAAAACTAGAGCATTACAACTGCATTTGAGCTGAAAACAGCAATTCCATTTTAACAAGAAATTCCAAGGTTTCAGACAAAAACCTTCTAAACATTTTCACAGCTTTCAAGAAAAAGACATGGTGTTGTTATGCTGGCTCTCTAAATCTCTCTCTTAACTACTACTTATAGCTGCATTTTTCAACTTAATCCCTTCTTATAGGGGAAAAAGGAAGAATCTCTTATGTTTCAGAAAAAAAAATAAAAAAAATAAAAAAGAACTTTCCTTAAAATTAGAGTCACAGAATGAATTAAACGCAGTAATACAAATAAATAATTTTTCATAATTTTCTGTATCAAACAACCCAAGCCTTCCCTAAGGCCCACTGGCTGAATACACGCTGTCATCTTGGGGATGACCAATTCCACCCCACAGGCCAAAGTTTGGAGACACCAGACCGTGTATTTGTTTTGTTGTTCACCTCTTTGCATTATAGCTTTGTGTCTATTGGCTCAGAGGTATTTTAATTCCTTTTTCATCAATTGCTCTTGATGAATCTAAGATTTGCTATCATACAGTCTACAGATTTAGAACAAATAACCCTTTCATTTAGTTAATACCAGCAGCATAGCTATAAAGCTGTAATAGTTTACGACTTTCAGGACATAACCTGCAACCACAGACAATACAAATTATATTACACTGTGTTTTATTGCTCTTTGAGGCCCACTAAGAGGCTCAGTGCCATTTCATAGTACAGAGTGGTAGCACTTTATTCTTTTTAACACACAGCTGAAAAATACTTCAATTCTGTTACAAAATGGCGTATTTGTTTTTTTGTAAGCCTGCCCTCAAATCACTTATCATACAATGCAAACAGCATTTTCCATAAAATTGAAGGAGAATATGTATGCGTGAGAGAATCCCTTCTTCATGTATGTACTGCTCTCTGCACAAAGAGGAGCCCCATTCTGGAAAAAAACGGGGAAAAAAATAAGGGGAAAAAAAACATACTTTGATAGTCATTTGTAAAGATATTGCATCTGAGAGAGGAAAAAACTGAAAAATCACAATTCTTTCCCCTAGATTGCTTATTTATTTAGGCTTTGTGTTCAGATGCTGAAGGGTTCGCAAGCACTGCTAGTGCAGCCTCTTAATCCTACCTCCCATTCCCTTGGCCTAAAATAGGGCTCAGAAAGGAGCAGAAAGGAGTCGCCATGTTTTCTTTAAATGGAGGGCCTAAATAAAAAATGAAGGTAATAGAGCTTCAGGAATTGCAAAGGAGCAGAGGGGGAGAGAAAACGAGAGAACACAGCCCAGCCCTGTCTTTTAAGACGTGGAAAGGCCATGTACTTTGCTGCTGCACCTGCTGCCCACGCCGCGCTCTGTATTATTGAAGAGGACCGCAGTCCAATCTGCATCTCAAATAGCTGATTTGTAGATGAGGTCATTCCTTCTGTGGTCGTCTGTTTGCTGTGGTGGGGATGGGCTGTTGCCTAGCAGTAGGCCACAAAGTCCCAGCAGGTTTCTTGAGTCAGCAGCCATCCTCCGCTCCCCTCACCACTCCCTTGCCCTCATTTTGGATTCAAATCCAGTCTTGACCTTAATAAATAAAACTCCAAATCGTTCGACTCCTTTCTAAGTTCAAAGTGCTGCTGATGTGCTAGGAATTGACAGTCGCCTTTGATGATTCATTGGTTTGGTTCCTCGATAAGCAAAATACAAATCCAGAAACACCCGTACCATTTGAAGGGAGGGATGATAGATAGAGCCTGGCTGGAAAAAAACACCCTCCGTGAGCTGGATGCATGGATGCTGCTCTGCTGGTAAAACATGGCAGAGAGGATTAAAAGATCAGCACCACATTTACTGAAGTATTTAAACACGTCAGAGACGGGTTTGTAAAATTTAAGCTAGTTTCCGTGTATGACTCTCAGGGAATCAATTATGCCTTTCCTGTTAATTTTGACAGCCACTTCACAGTGGGCAATGCTCATTTGAAACACTTTTTAAGAGGCATTTTCTTCTTTCAAAAGCAGCTAAAGCTCCTTACTTGTTAAGTACAGCACATCAGGCTGGTGGAAGGAGAAAAAGAAATCAGTCACCGTTTCAAATTAAAAAGAGAGAAAAAAAAAAAAGAAAGAAAGAAAAGAAACAGGGCAAAGAAGATGAAAACGCTGAAGTACAAAGCTGCCTTTAGAAACTGCAATACATATATGTTGTCACCAATTGGTGTCTGATAAGTTGACAGAAACTGCAGTTTAAGTGCTTTTATTTTAGGAGTGATCTGCTGACAAAAGACACATGTGCAAACCATGCCATTTAGATGAAGGAGTCATATTCACTTTTTTGCAAAGTACAATTTATTTATTTTTTCCAGATTATAATGTTTTCTAGGAAGAAAGAAGTACAAAGACCCCTCAGCCCTAAAACAAAACCAAACATCTCAGCACAAATTGGAGCCTTGATAGCTCAAAGCAAGAGCCTCACAAACATCTATTAGAAGCAGGAAATGTCTAATGGAAAACTTACAAACATCTGATACATGAAAGAGAAGGCACAAAACAGGAAAGCAGAGGCATGAACAGCTAATTGCTGTAGATTCCTCACAACATTCACTGAAACACAGCAAGACACATCAGCACTGGGGTATACAACCACCATTAAAGTATTAGTAACAACACTCAGAAAACTGCTGCTTTAAAAAAAAAAAAAAAAATGCTAACACTTTGGACAAAATGAATTAGGTTCTACTTGTTACAAGGAGGTTTTGAAGGTGGCCAGAGGCCTCCTGGTGTGCTGCTTCCCAGCTAAATCGCGCAATGAAAGCTTGCAAGGAGAATAATTTTTAAAAGTATTGCTTATTTTTCACACTGAAACGAGGTACACAACTAATCTATATATCTTGCCAGGTATTACATACATGCTCAATCCTACAGCTGAAACTTGTATTTAGTTCTGATAAGCTTTGGTCCATCTAAGGAAAATATGAAATTTTGAGCAAGAGCAGTACATTATGCTGGAGCATGGACATGCAACAAGCACACAGCACCTATTCTGGCCCTTGTAAATGCCTGCTGCTTGTCTGATTTGAATAAAGTTATGCCTGCTACTGTCAGAACTGAATTTGGCTCATGGTCTTCATGCAAATTGCCGCTTGCCTGAATGTGTGCACCATATTAAGAATGCAAATATGTTTGGACTAGATGATTGTTCCTTTATTTGCTGTACACCCTAATTCACTAGGAGCTGAATCAGGGTAGTTTTGGTGTGTGCAGAAGGCAGACTCAAACAAAATAGATGAAACTGTTTGCAAATAAGTTAATTATTTCAATAGATCTGATCTTAACAGTAACTCTTTTCATGAATAAATGTTTCTTTGACATAGTCAACGTATAAAAAAGAAGGAAAATATGTTTGAAAAAAATAGGCACTCTTCAGGATGTGAAATGAAGTACTTTTTTCTGCACACACCCCATATATGCTTACGTCCAGGGTTCCAGAATTTCCTATCTGTGATGCTTTGAGCTCTGAAGGCCAGAATGAGCCACTTTATCTTTGTCTGAATTTCAACCCACAGACGTTCTGCAAATTTAATCTCTTGTATTTGCCTATTGGAAAGGCATCCAATACTGATCTGGAGACATCTGGAAACCTAAAAAACAATCCCTCCTTTATAATTTGTTCAAATGAGTGATAACCATACCCATTAAAAATGTAGATCCTATTTCTCATTTGAATTTCTCTGATATACTTTTTCATTCCTTTTCACTTCCAGCTGTTATTCTGGACCTCTGCCAACCTTCTGTGAGGCTTTTGAAAAAAATATAAATAGTAATAATAATAAAAAAGTAAAAAATTAAAAACTGAGAAAAGAGAAATTAAAAAAAGGAAACACCATTTCTAGCTTTCAGAAATAAACAGACTTTAACTACAAAATTCATTCAATGAATTTTAAAATTTTCATTTTGCTTACGGTTTTTCTTGTACGTGCTTTAAAAAATACTCTAAATAATTTAGAAGGAAAGGACCTGAAAATTAAAGATACCTTGTTTCATAAGAAAACAAACAAAAAAAAAATTTATCCATGTTTTAAGAGAACACTATTCTTTCCTGTGGGAAAATTCACACATTCTTTGCATGGAGATATTAAGTTTGAACTTTCAGTCATTTAATGAGTTCCCAATCCAACAAAGCATCTAAGCATGTTTCCTAAGCACAAAGCACTTCGGCACATTCTTGTTCCATCCCTGAATGGGGGCGGAGTGCTGAATCACACCGAGAGCTCTGGCTGAGCCATGGCAGCCTGGCAGGCCACCACGCCTGCAGCATCCTCAGTGTTTTCAGTACGCAGCAAGGAGAGGTATGGTAGCGATTATATCATGTCAAGAATTAAAGCCAGGCCTGGTTTGCAAACTTTTTGCTATCCTGTTATAATGTCACAAATTTATAATGCAAAATTGGAAACACACGATTTAAATTTGTTCACTTTCACAGGATTTAAATTTGTTCACTTTCAACATGTACAAGCAATGTAAGGTTGAATATGTGTACAAATATGACATAATAATGTGATAAAGCCTTGCATTGTAACTGTATAACTCATATTGTACTGTGTTTTGGGTATGAAAGTGGAGGTAGAATTGCATACACCACCAGGCAGATTATACATTTTGGGCTTTCAAATCTTCTGCTGCATGGTGCCTGCAGGACGTATGCCCACACAAACATACAGCACACGTACAGCGCACAGGTGAGTTGCAGCAGTGTCCCAGAGAATCAGGTAAAGAGATAACATACAAAACAGATGCCACAAATGCATTTTCAGTTAAATTAAAAGTAAGACTATCTCATCAGTCATATTTTCAAACTATCCTTTACATTTAAGTTTACTAAAAGCTTTATTACTTGAAATTATGTTTTCACTTTTTCCTTTGTCCCCAGGGTGTTCAGCAATATTTTAAACTTTACTTTTTTTTTTCTTTTTTCCAATAGTAATATTGTCATGTATATATATTTTTTTCTATTTCACATGAAGGTGGTGCCTGAAATTATCCTGTCTGAAATTTAAACACTCATGCTTTTTGTGTCCATGACTCCCTGTGATATCAGTGAGGAATGTGGGCTTGTGCCCATTTCTGAGTTGCCTTTTCAACAAATATCTTTGGCAGTGCTAGAGGTAGCAGCCAGTTCTCTATAGAGATAAGCACTTAGCAAATGAAGAAAGCAAAGAATGAATGGGATTCCTAAGAATTTGGGACCTGCCTCGCTACCACAATGCCACACTGCTTTATGCTGATGTAGCTCCACAATAACAAAACCTTCGATTGGGCCGTTTGGTTTCGTGTTCACTTTCTGCATGGTGATTCTTTAATTTGTATCTTTTTGTGCTGGTTCTATATAAAGCTTTAAGGATTGCAATCCTAATTTACTTTCTACATATTGCTTCCAGTCTTCAAGAGCCAAATTCTGAAAAGCATAGATTATACCCATCACATATGTTCAGACTGAGTTAAGGTATCAGAAAGCAGATAAACATGGTTTTATATTTTATTTAACATTACTTTTTGATGGTAAAATAAAAATATACACAGAAACACTATTTACAACTGAAAAATAAGGATTTTACTGCACCCCAATTTAAAAAGTCTATTTATAAAATTTGAAATTCTCTGTTGCATTTTAACAAAATGACAAAATATTAAAAAAAAAAAAAAAGGAAAAAGCTTTCAAAAGGTTGAGAAATTCTACTGCAGAATGGGTTTAAGCAGGAAAATAAAAAAGGAATCCCTGCATGTTTCATCTGTGCAGGGTTGGCAAAGCCTGGGGAAGGGGGAATTGTGCTTACGCAGAGGAGGATGCCCATGGTGCGCTCGCTGGCCTGGAGACGTCAGCCATGCTTCTGCACGCTCTCACCAAAGGCAGGCTGGAGCGGCACTCGCCCCACCATGTCAGCCCATCTGCTGCTCTCCTCTCCCTGCGAGTGCCTCCCCTCACACAAACAACCTCTGCTTTACTACAGGCACGTCGAGAACATGTTTTCTTTAGAAGGGAAACAAACGAGGAAGAGAGAAAAAAAAATAACGAGAAGAGAAAAAAAATATCATATTTTCCAATCAAGACAAAGAAATGCGAGGCTCGTCCTGCCTTGCTTTAGAGAGCTGCTCTGCATTCAGGGGTTAGCCTGGGTGGAGAATGATGCTGTTGTCTCACAAAGGACTCACGTTGAGCTGAATCTTTGATTACAGGACAAGTGCCTGTATTAGGCCCCTCGTTGCGCTTGCATTCTGCTCCTGCCATTTGTACAAAATTTCTGAGTGATCTCTTTGTGAACATGGACCCCAACTGAATCAAAGACCAGTTCTCTCCCCCCCTCCCCCCCCCCCCCCCCTTTATTTTTTTCCAAGCACCCCTTCTCTTTCTGATCCCCCTCTCCCTCTCTCTCCCTTTAGCCTATTCACTAGCCAGGCAGAGGTTAGGAAAAGGGAATGCTATGGATACTAAAAAATATAATCAATGGTAAACCCTAGAAATAGAAGTGGAGGTGGCTTTTGGTGTCTTTTAAGCGTTCCCCCCCAAATTCTGCCATGTCTCCTGCATGAGTGGTGTATAGCTTTGTGCTTTTCATACTGGGATTTGTGCTCGTCGGCTTCCTGTGTGCCTTGCCACGTTAGATAAAGAGGAGCCCAGAGCTGCTGCTGTAACCATGGCCACTCCTTAGCAAATTTCTCCCAATGTATGAGGCAGGGCAAAGGAAAGATGCACCAGCAGATGCACAAACGCTGGAGATCTCTAAGGAAATGCAAGTGTGCCCCAAACCTGCTGAATCTGTAGGTGTTATCTCTTTTAAGCAAAATCACTCAGCTCCCAGCATATGCAATGTGGAAAACAAATATATAATTGACCTAGATTAAAACTCAGCTTCAGTCAAATGCCATGCAAGCTTCACAGAGGCTGGGGAAGCTGGATTTTTTATGCATCTGCCCAAATAGAAAAGGTTATTTTGCTGTCTTCGAGATGACTCTTGAGCTGAAGGCAGGGCTGAGGGCTGCTGCCCTGAAAGAAGGGGAGTTGCTAGGAGATAAGTCCAAGATTTCAGACAGCATTGGTCGGAGTTATCTCTAATTGACAGCTGCTTACCCTAAGGGTCTAATTCTAACCTTGAGACCAAAACCATAATGAGAGGGCAGCTTTCCTTCACCCCTGTTTTCTAGCCAGGGCAAGGAGATTACTGCAGGCCTGTTCTTCTCTGGTTTTTGTTATGCTTCTTTTAGTGGGGCAGCCCTGTGAGACCCAGAGCCTGCTGCGCTTTCTGAGGCTATAGTTTGCATCAGTGAGCCCTGTCTGATTCATACCACCTGAATAAACTTGCTCTTACAGTTAAGATGGTCTCACTTTTTTTTTTTTTTTTTTGAAACGGGGAAGTGTGCGAAGAAAATCTCCTAAACATAAAATGATTTAAAGGCCTTTTTTTTTTTTTTTAAGCAGATATTTTAGTGTATGGTCTATGGTTAACCCTTTTTGAGGGGCCTTAAACTGTCATTGCTAGTTTTAAATCAAGTTCATGCTGTTAGCAAGTTGCTGTTATTTAGGACTCAAAATGAAACAAAGAGAAACATTCAAAGAAAAGAGATTAGCAGAGCCAGGAAAATAAAGTTTTTTTTTTTTTTTTTAACTGACTAGACTTGCTAGGATATTGATTTATGTAGAAAATTTCTTGGAAAACTTTGACTTTTGTTTTGATCAGAACCTTTCTATAAACAACTGAACAGTATACCAGAGCTCTAAATCAAATTTTGTTCTTTGTTATACTGATATAAATCTGGCCTTCTTCCTCTGAATTCAGTGGAGTTACTCTGGATTTATACTAGGGTGACTGAAAGCATAATTTGGCTAAACATTTCCAGGGGGACAGTTAAGAATAGGGAAAGCCAGGCTTCATCAGTCTTGTTTAGAAACCCTCCACTCTACCCCTTCCCTCTTCTTCCCTCCCCCCAGCACAAAAGAAAAAAAAAAAAAAAGAAAAGAAAAAAAAAAAAAGTAAATCCCCCAAATATGATTTTTTTAATTAACCCCATGAATTCTTGAATCTTAGACGCTTTCATGTTTGACAATGAAAATGACTTGTTCTGATTTTTTTTTTAAGTAGGCAAGATCAATTAAATATGTATATCCTAAGCTGCATCCAAAATCTGCTTCGTCTGCAGTGCCTGTCCTTTCGATGGAGAATGAACCAATTCAAAAATGTGATGTTTCTGTGGGAACTGTCCCTGAAGGACAACATGGGGCTGGAAACCCAGTGACGGTCCTATCATTTTGCACAAGAGCAGGTACAAAACAGGGGGCAGAAGTGAAGCACACTATTTCTTTCACTGGCAGGAAAAGAGGATCCTTCCAATCCCTTCTTCCTCAGTATTAAAAGCCTGCCAGTTTTGGATGGGGTTTTAGGTACCTTTTCACCCTTGAGAAATGCACCAAGACTAAAGGCTTACTTCACGAAGACCGACTGCTAGTGTGGATGTTTTCAAATTTAGCAGTGTGATCGTTAGGATTGCACTATGATATTCTTATTCTGGAAGCAGAGTCCACTGGGAAAATTAATTTCTGAAGGCATAGCTGAATGCCTGCCTGCCAAAGTGGATAATGAGTGTATCGCCAGTGAGTCAGAGGGGAGTCAGCAAGGGAGGCTGGACAGTGATAAAACAGCAGAGAGGGAAGCTCAGACCTTGGCATCATCCTCATCTCTGCTCTTGAGGGAGTGTGTAAAAAAGACAACATCCAAAGCTCTTAGAAAAATAGTCTTTAATGAGTCCCACAGAAGAAACCCATAGCAAGGGTTCTGTGGAGGCTGAAGGAATTTCGAAGTACAGAGACAAAAACCTAGTAGCGTCTACATGCATATCCATACCTGATGGAAAGCAATGAAACTCAGCTTCAGCTTCATCTTTTTTTCTTTCTGTTTAATTTATTACTTATATTTTTCCTAATACACTGAGTCCACTTTTGTACTGCATATGACTATTGCTTCTTGTAGTGACAAAATTTTATATCTCAAATTCTCTCAAATGGAATGTGTGTATCCTTAATGCTTCAAATAAAAATAAAAATAAAAATAAAAATAAAAACATGGTTCAGTGGTATATTTGCAATACTGTCTATTTCTATAGCATTTTTTCTTATTATTTAATAAGTGTCATGTGTTTGAAAACTAATGTTTGTCTGATGTGTAATTCAAATTTGTGTAGAAACTGCTGCAAGAGTATTCACAAGAGTTGCCTTGTTGCCCAGCAGAGCAACTCTCTTTTCTTAGTACTGCCTTGGTCAAGCTACCTAAAATATTTGTTTCTTCATCTGGAACAATGGATATAATGAATATTAACTGCTCCCATGAAACACTGTGATCTTCACAACGGAAAGCAAAAAAACAAACAAACAAAAAAAACCCCACCACTTAAAAGGAAACATCATCCTCACAACTTCCAGAACAATGATATAAAATTAGGAGAACTATCATGCAGTTTCACAGGGACATAAAGGAGTGTAAGGCACCTAACCTGCCTGGGCTGCTGTAATATAAGTCTGCACCATGAGTTAGGAAATTTTCCTTGAATTTTATCTTGCTGTGCATGTCATTCTCTGGGCTAGGATAGCCCATCTACCTTAGGGAAAGAGAGATTAGACAGACTATGAATGATGCCTGTAAAAACAGCTGACCTCAGGAATAAGATGAGGGGACTTAGGTCCATGTCCTGGATCATGTTGTGCTTCTCTGAATTGCAAGTGTGTAGGTATTTCCACAACGCTGGTGTTGGCACTGGATTGTACTGGGGGTCTGGTGCTGGTGCATTGTCCCTGGTAGCCCACTTCTTCCTTGTGCATAAGCTTCTGGTGGTCTTATAAGTATTTTTCCCAGTTCTCTAAAAAAGATTTCAAAAACAGAAATTGTATTTAAAAATAATAATAATAATTACAGCAAGAGAGGTCTTGATTCTGTTCCTTCTGAAACCAGTGAGACTATTACAAGGCTCACAATTTACAACTGCAGAGGTGCCCTATGTACTACAGTTTCAGGATGTGAACATATGTTGTAATTGCTGGTCATTGATGAAACATTTTATCATTTTTAATAAAAGAGGATATATATGTTAGTAAACTTGCAGGAATAATTATGTGTGTTCAGAACAGGGCACACATCTGCTTTTATACATGGTATCAGACTATGCTTTAAATAAACATTTCCCTTTCTACATGCTTTGATATCTAGCATTCTCACCTTTTCCTTCCAAAGCCATTTTAAACTTTCCGGTAATGTGACAAACCAGAACAAAACAAAAAATTTCAAGTCCTTGGAAATGGGCCAACATCCCTCTGATAATTAAGAAAACTACATCTGACCAGAGGATATAACGATGTTGTTCTCATTTTTAATTGAGAACAAAACATTTAAATACTATTTTCCTTACATAGTAACCTAAAGGTTTGCCTCCTAATAGAGACTTTTTTTTTTTTTCCTCTATCAGTCACTGGAAAACAGTTTATGCCTTTCTCAGTATGCCATATATTTATGCCCTCTCCCAGTTCCTAGAAGTCCTCCTTGACGTATAACGCTATATTTTGAAAATCAACATCTTGTTTCCTGCCAGCACCAGTAGATATGCCAGCCAGTATTAGCTGGTTTCTATTTTTTTTGTCTCTTTGTGCTAGGAGTAAAAAATAAAATAAAAATTAATAAGAATATGTTGCTGACTTTAGATCTTAGTCTATCAGACGAAGATTTACTGGTGCATTAGAGGACTATTCAAAATAGGGCTTTTCTTGCAACAGGAGCCCCTAACAATTGGTAATGAGGACAGATTCCGAATTGTTTGCGAGCAGCTGCTTAGTAGGTAAGAGCTTGTTTGGATTCAATTGAACAGTGTTTTTAGAAGCAGTTACTGACCCCTGACCCTTCCTACAGACTGGGTTGATGGGATTAGGGAAAGCTAGCGTTCAGCTTACACTCGGCTATAACAAGCTGGCAAGAGATAACATACTTTTTAATTATCAAGTTACACCTCTGCCAAAGTTTGTCTGCGAATTTACCGAATAGGTCAATGAACTATAAGAAATCAAGCTAGGCTAGGAGATAATAGTTACATAATAAAACAGTCTTGGGGGAGATATAATTAATGCATTTCTGTGATCCTTTTTTTCCCCTTCACAAATATGTCAAATCTTACTTCACATGTCTTTTATATGCATTGTACAGGCATATGTTTATGTGATACTTGTATTAATGCATCTTAAAAGGTAAAATAGATTTGAATTACTCCTAAGAGTTACCAAGAAGGTAGTCAAAGAAAAAAAAAAAATCCAGTACATGAAACTTAAATTGAAACAACAAGCAAAATAAGTGTTCTACCACTCTGAAACTGAGTAATATAAAAATACCTACTATTGGCTAGGAGCCAAATTGTCTGGCAGTCTACAACCATAAGAAAAGGAAAGAATTGTGGTATTATTCACCTGGAACAATTAATGACAATTTCTGACAAAAGCCCTAGGGATTTTATGTCTTAATTTTAATTAATTAAAACTAAACCAAAATTATAAAGCTTAACTATTTTAAGAGATTCTTTCTGGTAAAGTGTGAAAAATTCTTCAGTTCAAATTATTTAAAGGCCCATAACTTTCTTAGTTCACCACTTTGCTAGTACACTTCATCTATGGGAAACATTTAGTTGTGGGATGTTCTTTGTGCAATAACCACAATATTTATGCACACCAAGACCTATCCTTTAGTGGATTTAAAGAACCAATTGATAAAATAAAACACAGTGAGCAGTCCTGCTTTGTAAGCAATACAGATATGTTGAAAGACATGGTGTGGGTTGGAAGCTGGGGTAGATTTGCCAATATACCTTGAGTAGTTGTGCTCTTGATTTCTGAAGGGCACTGCAGACCCAGTAGATTTCAAAGTAATACTTGGAACTTCTGTTCATTCTTTCAAATACCTTTTATATGAGGGAATGAGTGTTTCAAGCCCAGGTTCCATTTCTGGATAGGCCTGCTGGAGCAGGTCCCATCTTTAAAACAGAGAACTCCAAGAGCGGAGAGTAACTCTGAGCTGCAAGAGACAGTACATATCCTTAACTTTGCCCTTTATCATCATGGAAATTACCATGCACCATCATTTCATGAAGCCGCCAGTTGCCCTCTCAAAAAACAGCTGTACATTTTCTTTCCTCCACCCCATCAGAATTCTGCTTCGGAATGTCAGTGCTTTAATGGTCAGATGCCTTTTAATTTCCATTCTAAAGCTATTAATGGCTATTCTATATCCATTAGTTCCTTTGCCAGCAATTTCTTTTAGTCTGAATAGTGCTTTCTCTTCCCTGCTGTTTACTCCCCTAATGTTTATACATAGCAATCACTTCTTGCATCAAACCTTGTTTTGCTAAGCTAAATAAGCCAAATTTTTAAGCTATTTTCACACAGCTGCTTCTCTGTCTTCCTGATTTTACTATAGCCTGTTTCTATTTAATATATGTGCATATTCCTTAATGTGAATGTCCAGAATTGTACAGTGTTTTGGAGGACCTCTCATAAGTGTCTGATTCTGTGTAAATATTTCTACCTATACATCTCAAGACTGCATCTGCAAGGCTGTCTTCCTGCTGGCTCTCAGGACCTTCTTCTCTTGGTCATTTTAAAGTGTTATCCTGGTTTATAAAAGCAATGTAGCTATTGAATTTTGTGCTATTGAATTTCATCTTTTTTGTATTACTTCAGTCTCCAAGATATATATATTTCTCTTCCTGTATAATAGTCCAATAATGTATTGACAGTGCAAGTGGAGGGTACAGGAGGAAAGTGTAGCAACAAAGGACGTGTCTGCAAAGATCAGCTTTAGACTTATCAGGGTTAGTCATCCTAGACTGCTTCTACAACCCTGGAAAGGAGACGAGCTCATCTAGCAGTTGACTCAGAACAGGAGACACATTACCTGGTCTGAGTTGTGCTTGGAGAAGTTCATCTGCCATTTGCTATCTGAACACCCAAAATTTATATCAATCTTTGTGATTAGTCCAAATATTTTTTTACTTTCTGTAAGATATAAAAAATATTTCGCCCCTCTACCTCACTCTTCCTCTTTTGGCCCAGTGTTAGTAACCTTATAGACAGCCTCTTTTGTACCATAATGTTCCTTTACCAGTCTCAGTCTCTTCTTCAAACCTGATGTTTTTTGTGGTGGTACTGTACTGATTGCTGTGCTGAGGTTCATATTATCTCTGTCTAAAAAAAGTCTAACAAATATCAGTATTTAATGAGGCATACTTTGCTTATGACAAAACCATATTACCTGGTCTTTGGGGCTTTCAGTCCTAATTTTACTGATGTTTGCCTTGCTGAGGCCAATTTAAAGGATCCTGTATCTAGTAGGGTGATTTTTTCTTACTGTAGATGCTGCATTTGTATACTTCAGTTATAAGGACCATCACGAGGTTGATAGATTTATTCCAGCCAGTTATGGGAATTTGGGTTTTATGTACCCATTCTTTTGCATGTGTGAGACTGAAGGATATCTGAGTACACTCAATTTGAGTTTAATAAACTATGTGTGTATAATGTTCACTTTGCTTGTGGAAATATCTTTTCCTGTTTGCTTTCCAGTGTGTAATGCCATGTTCAAAAACATGAATCTGATTGAAAACTAAAGTAATGTTAAAATTTTTGGCCAAATTCAAATTGACCCAATTACAGACCTTCCATGTATATCTCCATTGCAAAACCTTTCACTTTCCTGCCTTTTTCTCCATCTAAGCACATACCTGAAGAACCTTTACCTCTATTACTTGTTCAAACTGATTTCCCTTAAGAGGTCAGATTCAGTTTGACTTTTAGCAAATTTCACTTTTGACAAATCTCACTTTAGACCTGCATTTCTTCACTTTGAAGTCATAGTTTTCTTTGGTGATCAGTCTTTTTTTCCTTTCCTTGTAGGCTCCCTACTTATGCTTAATGTCATTTTCAAGTTGGTTATTCTTCCAGTTAGGTCTGGAAAGGTCTTGTACCTTTTTTTTTTTTCTCTCCATTTTTTTTTTTCCTCGTTGCCTGGCATACAGATTCCAGATAGCTTTAACAGGTTTGACATGGAGAGATTCCAGGCTGCCTCCAAAATCAAATCCCTGAGTTCCTTAGTTCATTTGGCCTCCCTAAATAGTTACCTTGGGCTCTATCCAAACTCAGCAGCTTGCACACACGGTGCAGTGCCTCCTGTCCCAGTTGCTTGATCCCTAGATAGTGCACAGTGTCAGCACAAGGTGCCTCTCCCTCCTGACTCATGTGCCCAGATTTCCTTCTCATCAAAATCAAAGTTCAGCATGGGAGGGGAATAGGTCTGTGCCAAGGTTTTGCCCTCATATGCTTGGGATATGGCCAAGGCTTATTTCCAGATTTGGGAGCTCAGAATTGCTCCAGACTGTCGTTAGTTTAGATGAATTCTGTCTTTTGGAAATGAGGAACTTTAATGAATTTTAATTGCATTCTTTGTTTTGTTTTGTTTTGTTTGTGTTTTGCTTTCGGTTAAAACTATGTCCACTGAAGACAAGTTTAAGTCAACAACAACACTTCTTCAGGTGTATGAACACAATTTGGCTGGTAGTACTGCTTTTCCTCACAACAGGCTAATTCTTTGTTAGATATATCTTTGCAATAACAGCATAATAATTTCTGTTAGTGTCCATATTTGATTCTGAGATCAGTAACAGACTCCTCCAATTTCCCAGTTTCCCAATATTCCTTTTTTTTTTTTTTTTTTTTTTTTTGGCCTATCTCCACAGGTAATTTTACCTAAACAATGTTGCAATACTGTTTCATTTCATTTCATTTCTTTTTAATGTGATGAAAATACATTTCTAGAGAACCCCATTTACTTTGATGTTACCTTTTGCCAGCATATTATGTTTTCAACTACAGCCATTATTACTGAAGTTTCATTCAGTGTTTTATAAACTCAAGCTCCTCCATGCTGATGCATTAGTGCAGAGTCATCTTCCCAACCACAACTAATTCTACATCTAATGCACTACCAGCTGTGCCCAACTGTATCCAACTGACATCAGTCTTTTCATTGATTAAAGTAGTTTGGGATAAGACATCCACTGTCATGTAGGTAACATAAAAAAAAACAGTACTTCTGCACCTTATGAAGGTCATTCTCAGTCTGAAGTCTTCTATTGCTGTGGTGCTGAAAGCCTACAGAAACACCTGTTTACTAATAAATACTCTCTGTCTTATAAGGCCAGTCATGGTCTAATGAAGAATTAAAGTTTACATCAGATTGATAGATGAGTTATCAACTGCACAATGCTATGTCTTCAAATTCCAGTGTGGATCTCTACATCTCTGTGCAACTGGTGATGAAGAAGTGTAAAATATTCGCTAAGGGGAGGCTATGTGACTTATTATTGCATGCATACATGAAATGTATGGATCACAAAGGTGATATGGAAGATATGAAATTAATGAGCACTGCAAAATATTGGGTAAGAAGCCATCCTGGCTCCAAGTTAAGGAAGGACATCCATGTTTTTTCCTCTTTCTCACAAATGTTTTCATGCAGGGCTGCGAGACCCAGGCTTTAGCCTCGTGATAGGCTCTGATGGACTTAAATCATTTAGTGTTAATTTAATATCCAAAAAAAGGCTAACTGCTAGCTGAAACACAGACTTCACTAATATGGTGAAACAATTTGTTACTGTAGGAAACAAAACAAAACCTAACAAGACAAATTCTAATGACTTCCATAATTCTGAAATAACTGAAGATTTCTGCAGTGCTGCAGTTTCTGTTACTTCAGGTTTGCCTTATGTAGGTTCATACAAATTAATATGCTTGTCTATGCTACTTTGTTATATTGATATGTGTACCAACACACAGACATCATACATAAAGGTATATACATATCAAGGGATATGTCATCCCACAAGCCCTGTTTAGCTAGTATGTGCATGCTATCACATGCTCTCAAGTTCTTTCGGTTAAATTGTAGAAAGCAATTAATCTTGGCATGTCTTTTTAGTTTTACACATGTGTGTGCACATAAGTGCGAGTGAGATTGAGGGAAAGGAAGAAACTGCTGAAGGCATGGTGTGAAAGCAGCTCAGTGCTAGTGTGCCAGATTAAAACAGACAGGAACAATCCCATGACTGCTAATTAAATGGAATATGTAATATACCAAAATACTTGATAATAAATTAATATTATCTCAGTTACTGGGGAAAGTTTCCACAGGAAAAAAATAGCAACTTACTTATAATTGTCTTCAGTTTATTATTATATCTTTCAAGACAAATAAGGATTATCTACAGTTTCAGAATATTTTTTCTTTCAGACATATGGATTTAAGATAAAGTAGTCATATAAACAGTCAGCGTATTTCTATATATAAAAGATAAATGAATTAAGAAATAACTCTTAAGCTATGTAGTGACATAACAACACATTTTAGAAATTTGCAGCTCTATTCACAGAGAAGCAGATGTTATCGAATACATAGATGATTTGTAAAAAAATAAATAAAATGTTTTTGGATGTACTAAACATGTCCATGATATTCAGTCTTTGGTTTGTTTGAATTGCTTTTAACCTTTGAAAAATCAACCTGTTTCATCAGGAAATTTTTGTAAGTGTAAATTTCTACTATATTTTAAAAACACTAAAAGTAATTTAAAAAAATATTGATCTACTTGCACACTCTCTAAACAAGTTTATCTATACATTTCTTGTTTAAAATGTATTTTTCTCTTACAGCTAGATTTTTTTTTTGTTAGATAATTTGGGAA
This sequence comes from Anser cygnoides, assembly GCF_040182565.1. Taxonomy (NCBI): domain Eukaryota; kingdom Metazoa; phylum Chordata; class Aves; order Anseriformes; family Anatidae; genus Anser; species Anser cygnoides. The sequence continues at coordinate 104,993,774 of NC_089875.1, forward strand.
CAGGCATTCTCACTGAGGTCTGTTCATCAGACTGTGCACAAAACTGTCCAGAGGACATTTAAAATATCTTCATGTAGAGGCCAAATTTTCACAGGTAGCACATACTGAAAGTTGTTTACTTCTTGCAGTATTTTACATCTGCCACTAATGCAATAAATGGGGAGGTTGAAAACCAAACAGTATTATTAATGGTGACAGAAAGCTTTTAGCCAGTCTCCCTATATGGTGATGGATATTGTTTATGATATTTTACTTGTTGTTTTAAACTCCCCCTGTCAGAATGAATCATTGATATAGGGGAAGAGGGAACAGATAACAGGCAATGTGATTTGTCTAATAGTAAGTTTGTCTAATCAAAAAACATTGGGAAAAAAAAAAAATAATAAATAAGGCATGTCAATTTGCCAAAAACTGTCCTTTCTGTACTCAGGTATTCTGGAGAAATTTTTTGCTCTATGCTTTTTCTTTTGCATAATATGCAGTGAGCTGCAGGGCTTAACAGGGGTTAAAGCAGAAACTTTTTAGTGATATCATAAAAGATCAGTTGCTGATGATGTTGATTAATTCTATTTCTATCTTGGGCTTTTGTTTCTCATGGCAAAGTTGTAGCACACAATCAAAACACTGCTTTACCACTGCTTTACCACAACCATTTTGTTTTCCTTTCTGTGTTATCTTCGTGTTTCTGTCTATGGTGTTTACCAAGCAATAAGAATTAACACAATGAAAAATGACAGCAAGATCTCTCTCTTTTTTTTTTTTTTTTTCTGAACAAAATGGTTGATATTGGAAACAATAATTGGTTTTGAAAAAAAAAAAAAGTTAAAATTCTTACACACCTAAAAAATATTTCTTGTGTCAGACCAACCACATTTTTAACAGCTGTCTACAAAATGATGTGGATGTATTTCTAAACACAAATTCACTTCTGAGGAACATTTTAAAAACATTTTCACAATATACAGTTTTAAAATTAAATGCTTACACAATTTTTTTTTCGGTTTTCTTTCTTAAAACAATGTTACAAAATTCAATGCTTTTCTGAATATTTTGATCAATTCAAACTGACATATGTGAGTGAAACAAAGATTTCTTTTCAGCTACATGTCTCTCACAACAACTGACATCCAAATTTTGGTAAATATGAATTAATCCATCAACTTGAGATGAGCCTGATTTGCATATTTTAGGATTTTTTGATGTCCAAATAGTTTTTTATTGTTCAATTTTCCTTCCCATCCTCATTCTGATTCAGATTAGAAACATTGCTAGTGTAGAAATACTCTGCATGCATGTTAGTGTTTTAATTCAGATCAGGAAGGTGCTTTTGAAGTGTATCTCCCAGTAGCTGTGGTTCATAATGTGCAGAGGTTTTTGAGTACTGGGCTAAATTCATTTTGCATGAAATTCATCTGGAGAATGTGCTCCAGAGGCTACTGAGCTCCATCTACAAACAGGCATTCAGGCTATGGAACCAGACTACAACTAGTCTAATAGTACATAAAATCACTCAAAATGTGAATGCTAGTTCCTGAGTACCATATGTTTCTGTTTACAGTCTGGTCCTTTTGGTCCACTCTGCTTGCTAAGGCAGATGTAGCCACCACTTGATACTGATGCTATTGAACAGGTGACAAAATATCACAGCTGAAATGTTAGTCATATTGTAATGAATAGCAAAATACCTATTCATGTCAGTTGTTTCTTCACTGAAAAGCTTCTTTTCATCATGCTTGCAGTTAATTTTGCGGAAAGAGACATAAATAAATAACATTGACTTTTGCAGACAAATTCATTATGAACTTGGGAATTCTTTTTCTATTCTTATTGAAGAAACTGGAAATGAGTATGTTTCTATGTTTCCCAGTGCAAGTGTATTCCCTTGCAAGTGTTATCTTAAAGCAGTACACATGATTATTTACAGTAACACCTCAAAAGCCAATTTTCTTTACAAAGCCATTACAGGTCAAGTAATTTTTGATACTAGTTAAACATTTGCCTTACAGTGAAGATGTACTGATGGTTGTTTGCGAAGCTCTTTAATCTAAGGATTTGGAAGTGTGAGATATAAATTTTAAAAATCCACATTTATTCTCACCAATATCATCCTACATAATCAAACACTGCTCAATTGTTTTTGGTCCCACAGAAGGCAGCCAAAGGTATTGTATTTGACTTTTGTGTAAGCCAAAATAGACAGTGAATTAAATATATATTCCCTAGCTATAGAAGAAGTCTTGGCAAGGAAGAAAATAGCTTTCTCGGTTTCAGTAACAAAATATATCTTGCAATAAATTCCTGCAGTTAAAACCATACCTGTAACACTACTTCTACCTACTCACATTTGCCAAACAATTCACTCCTCAGTCTGCTACAGACAATTTTACTTACATTTTGAGTTGCTCAGTGAAACTAATTCAGCATTTTGAAACATTCTCCTCTTATTTAAAATCTGCTTGTATTTTTAAATTTATAACAACATCTTTCAGTTCAGCAGAGATCTCTTCCCTCTGTATCTATCCAGTCACATATCCATGATTTGGAATCAAAAATATGTTTTCTCTGCAGGTAATTTTCACTGATGTCCGTCCTGTTGAGCTAGTACAGCTAAGGGAGCAAGTTGAATCCTACTTGTTCTTATGCAGAAATCACAGAATTAATTCCTGTTAGAGGTCCAACCTGTTATACCTGTGTAAACCCACGAAGGGTAATGGGGTTGCACAAGTGTCAGTAAAGGCATAATAGGTTTAATCAAGCATAACAGAAAGTAAATTGCTCTGCAAAATCCTCATTACTAGAGATGAAGTGCATTCATCTGTCTCAACTGTTAAGCCACAAGGTGTCTGGGCAAAGGCAGCTCCTAAGACAATGATTCTTTGATTTCCAGTGAAACTTGTAAATGACATACTACAAACAAGTAATGACTGCATTATAATAACCTGGATTGACTACTAGACAAAGTATTAATTTGCCCAATACAACTGCTTGTGTGCAAACTTACTATGTGTATTCTAGAAATTGCACTGAAAGACAATCTGTGTGAACAACAACTGTATTCCTTTTTGTTACATTTCCAAAGAGAGATGAATTATGTAGGCAGGTTCTTATTCAAGTATGCAGAGATAATAGTCAGCATTTTTTTTCCCAACACCATAACACTTCATATTATAAAAAATAAATTATCAGCTCATATTAAAACTTTTTTTTTTTTAAGCTATTAAAATATTGTTGTTGGGTCACCCACATCTCAGGCTAGGTTTAGGAGAGTGTGAGTAAAGATTGGATTAAATAAAATAAGTAAATCCCTCTCTTCATCACTTTCCTAGTATACTGTAAATAACAGATTAACGGTATATTTGGAGAGATGAGCCACAATAGACGGTGACATTGTCTAATGACATACCATGACAATATAACAGGGTCTGAAGAATAGTAATCTGAGAGAAGGAATATAACTCATTTATGAAAAAAACATATGTTGCATTTTGTTAAGAATAGCAGCAGTTATGACAGAATTTAACCTCTCAGCATCCTTGCTACACTGAAACCAAAGGTGTGTATAGATTGACAGAATTTAAAATCTGAAGGACCTCTGCAATCATCTCTTCCCACAACCACAACAGTAGATTGAGCTCTATGGATTATCACAGTAAATGATAAAGTAGTATTAGTGCTGTGATTGTGTCACTATATAACTGAAGAAATGTTTGTAAGGAGCAGCAGTATTCATTACTGGACCAACATACGTAGTACAAAAAAAACAAACCAACCAAACAAAAAAAAACAGATGAACTTTCCAACACTTAGATCATTCAGTGACATTTCTTCAAACCCTTCACATTTTATGATTTATTGATTTTTTTTTTCCATAGATAATTGTTCTAGTGCTGAATAATGTTCAGCTGGTTTATCTTAGGTGACTCCAAAGTTCTTTCAGAGATTCTTAGATCCATAAATGTTTTGCACCTAACTAACTAAACAAACATTGATTTTTCTTCTTCTACTTCTCTTCCTCTTCCTCTTCCTCTTCCTCTTCCTCTTCCTCTTCCTCTTCCTCTTCCTCTTCCTCTTCCTCTTCCTCTTCCTCTTCCTCTTCCTCTTCCTCTTCCTCTTCCTCTTCCTCTTCCTCTTCCTCTTCCTCTTCCTCTTCCTCTTCCTCTTCCTCTTCCTCTTCCTCTTCCTCTTCCTCTTCCTCTTCCTCTTCCTCTTCCTCCCTTCCCCTTCCCCTTCCCCTTCCTCTTCCCCTTCCCCTTCCCCTTCCCCTTCCCCTTCCCCTTCCTCTTTCTCTTCCTCCCCATCTTCCTCCGCCTCTGCCTCCTCTAGAAGGATATTGAGGCCCTGGAGCTTGTCCAGAGAAGGGCTACAAAACTGGTGAAGGGCCTGGAACACGAGTCTTATGAGGAGCAGTTGTTTAGTCTGGAGGAAGCTCACGAATAAGCAATCCTTATTGCTCTTTACATCTACCTGAAAGAAAGGTGTGGGGAGCTGGGGGCCAGCATCTTCTCACAAATAACCAGTAATAGGACTAGAGAGAATGGCTTCAGGTTGCACCAGGGGAGGTTTAGGTTGGAAATTAGGAGATATTTCTTCTCAGAAAGTAGTCAGGAGTTGGAACAGGTTGACCAGGGAGGTAGTGACTTCATCGTCCCTGGGGGCGTTTAAGGAAAGGTTGGACGTGGTGCTTAGGGACATGATCTAGTAGGTGACATTGGTAGTAGGGGTATGGCTGGACCAGATAATCTTGGAGTTCTTTTCCAATCTTAATGATTCTATGATTCCTCTTCCTCTTCTTCCTTCTTCTTTCTGCTTTTCTATCCTTATTTTGATGACATTTGTAAATTTCATTAGTAATGATTTTTAAAGTTATTTCACAGACTGTGTTGACAAATGTTTTAAGCAGAGTAAATCTCCCAGAAGAAACATAATTGCTTAATGATATTTTTTCATGTAAGATTACAATTTAAGATTTACCAATAGCTTGATTCCAATCTATAACATGCATGTCAACTCAATTTTCTGTAATTGTGAGTTTATTCGCAAATAAAATGTCACGCAGTACCAAGGCCGGACATAAGTCTATTATATCACATAACCCTTTATTCTTTTAAAAAACACACTTCCTGTCTGATCTGAAAAAGTCATCAAGTGAGTTTGATGGCATCTGCTTCCCATTTTTGTTGGAATTAGATGTATTTCCCTACATTAATTCTTTACGAATCAATTCCCACACCAGATTTTGTATTATTTTGCCAAAGATCAGTGCTGGATAGAATGGCCTGTGGTTGCATGGATCTGCTCATTTATTCTTTTAAAATATTCAAACTTTATTATGTTTGTTCCAAGTCGCTGGGAGACTCTTTCAAACTTAATTTTAAAATAACTCCAGTGGCCTGGAGAGGGCTGGGTCAATGCTTTCAGAACCCCTGAATGCAAGCTATCCATATTTATTGGTGCTAAACATTTCACTTTCGTAGCAGGGAACTGTGGTTTTAAGGTATGACATAGAAAATTCTGTAACTCTTTCCTAGCAAGGTTTCCCTCATTCATGTCCTCCTGATAAAATTCTTTCTTCTTCTTGCAGTGACTAGAAGTTGCTTTCAGGTTAAAGAAACAGTCCCTTTCAGAATTAGAAGTACATAACCTGGACAGGCTGGAGAGCTGGATAGGAAGAAACCAAATGAAGTTTAACAAGAGCAAGTGTAGAGTCCTGCACCTGGGAGGAATACCTGTATGTATCAGTACAGACTGGGGGATGACCTGCTGGAAAGGAGCTCTGCAGAGAAGGACCTGGGGGTCCTGGTGGACAACAGGTTGGCCATGAGCCAGCAGTGTGCCCTGGTGGCCAAGAGGGCCAATGGGATCCTGGGGTGCATTAAAGGGAGCGTGGCCAGCAGGTCAAGAGAGGTGATCCTCCCACTCTACTCCGCCCTGGTCAGGCCTCACCAGGAGTACTGTATCCAGTTCTGGGTTCCCCAATACAAAAAAAAAAGACAGGGATCTTATGGAAGGAGTCTGGAAGAGGGCCACAGAGATGATACAGGGCCTGGAGCATCTTCCCTATGAGGAAAGGCTGAGAGAATTGGGTCTGTTCAACCTTGAGAAGAGAAGACTGAGAGGGGATCTTATCAATGTTTACTAATATCTTAAGTGTGGGAGACAGAGGGATTTGGCCAACCTCTTTTCAGTGGTTTGTGGGGATAGGACAAGGGGCAATGACCACAAAATGGATCACAGGAATTTCTGCACCAGCATGTGAAAGAACTTCTTCACAGTATGGGTGATGGAGCACTGGAACAGGCTGCCCAGGGAGATTGTGGAGTCTCCTTCTCTGGAGATATTCAATGCCCGTTTGGACACCTACCTGGGAAACTTGCTCTGGGGAACCTGCTTTGGCGGGTGGGGGGGATGTTGGATCCGATGATCTCTTGAGGTCCCTTCCAACCCCTACAATTCTGTGATTCTGTGATATAATATTGACCTTTTATAGTCATATTCATATTGGTCAGCTCTACCCTGACCCATGACCAGACCATATCTATGACAACTCTTGATATGGCTGAAACCATGTCAAAGAATATGCTTAAAATTAAGAGCTACAGAAAATCATTCACCACTGCTCGAATCTCTGTCACAGCCTTGTTTAACTTACCCTGGGGGATGGAAGTTCTTCTGGAATGACTTCAACACATGGTAGAAACATAGTGCTACAGATAGCAGGCTACAGATAGCTGTAGGAAGGTTTTGGCCTTTTACCACCAGCACTGACTATCTTAGTTCACCTTCACCACACCATTCCTAAATCTTCAGATCTTGTGTATCCTTCACTTCCTTATCCTTGTGTATCTTCAAGATACAAGAAATAATCTTTTTTTTTTTTTTTTCTTTTAAGAAGAAAAGCAAACACTGAAAGTAACCTCACAAATAAACCAAAGCAAGTTGGAATGAAAGATGGCTTTGCACTAGTCCTAGGGGAAGGAATAAGAAGAATTTACCACTGAATGTGTGACAGGGCAATTGATCTTCCCTTGCCTGCCTGAATAAACAGGATAGCTGTTGATCTTGCCCATTTTTTTTTTCTTGGAAGGAAAAGAAAATCAAAAACACAGTATCAAATGTATCACCTGTCCTCAGAAACTTATATTTTTATGTTGTAATTTGTTTTTTCTTTAGTGTGTGAATCTGCATTTATTCACCTAGCTAACCAAATTGCAGAAGAAAACAAAATCATGTAGCTCACCTGAGACAGTATTCTTAACTGGAGAAACATCTTCCTAAATGAAAAAATTACTGTAATTTCAGAAAATGTTACCATCTTGAGAAAGGGACTGATGCCTTTGTCAGGGGTGAACAACTTATACTCAAGCAGGACAGTATGTAGCACCACAGGTTTGTTGCATCTTCTTTTTCCATGGGCAGCACTGTCGTTTGTCAGGCACTTACAAGATGGACTGTGGGACTTTAGCCCACCATTAAACCGTTCTGTCATGGTCTGTATAGTAAATATCTCCTGACCTTGCAAATTGGCATAATCTGAATGTAGAGAAGGACGTCTGCCTTGCACCCTACTAACAGTCAGGTAGTATCTTTCCTTTTCCAAAGTTTTTGGAAATGAATCCTGGAAACCAAAATGCACCTGACCCACCTTTTCTGAAATGCTGCTAGAAAACTTTTGCCTAGGTGAGGCTGCATATTAAAAAATTTGGATTTATGATATACTACTCACAGTCTGGAAAACAGTTTTTACAGAGCAGTTGGACAAAACATTTGGGAGAGAGGACACCTCAGCCATTTGTATTACAAATTATTTATAAGTAGTAGAATACAATCACATAGTACCAGTGTCTCAGTTTTCACATCTGAAAACAGTACAGACATACAGGTCTTATAGAGGTCTTCTGAAACATAACTTGCTAATACTTACACAACAGAGCAGGATTCCTGAATGAAAAGGAAAAGAGAAGTGCATAGTTCTGTACTGGCAGACTACAAACATTTACTTTAGCAAAATGGGTACTTGTTTCCATGTTGGGAAAAGAAAGAATAGGACTATCAACATGCTTTCAACCATGAAATTTTAACAGAAAGTTGCTATTACTTTCTGCTATGAAAAGTGATTTTTGGTAAGGAAATAATAAATTTTCTACAGTTTTCAGAGCAGCTCTGGCAACAAGGGATGAATTAAAGAGCACTACAGTGTCTGCCTCTATGTAGGAGGATGAATACCGATGAATATTTAATCTACTGGATGTACAAATATTAAGGTGAAAATTCCTCTCTAAAATGAAATTACAAATAATTCTCAGAGAGATACTCCAATTTTAAATGCTATGACAAAAATTGCATTCTAATACCCCAAGTAGATATTAAATAGGTAATCACTGTCAGGTAAGAAACCAATACAGCTATTTTCTTGTATTTAATCAATGTAAATACAACAATAATGTTACATAACATTTAAAAAAAAAAAAAGAAAAGATCATCATAATTTTCATGGGAAGCCAGATGTTGAACTGCATTTCCTGTGTTGTAATTACACTGTCACTACAATGACAGCACCCACCAATAATAACTACACAGTTTGCCTGGTAAGAGAGAGATGAGCAATGCAAGAGTTTCTATACACTGTTTTGAGAAAACACTGTGTTCTTCCTTTAGACATAAGGCATCTTCAGGATAACTTTTAAAAGTCATGATCTTTTTCTCAACCAATGTAAAGCATGTGAATACTGAAAAGAAAAGTGACCTGGTAAGGTGTAACTCCACTGAAATCAGTAACAATCCATGAAACAGGAAGGTGATAGTGATATTCAGAATTTCTTGGATGACTCCCAGTTGCAGGGCAAGATGTTAACAGATCCATGGAGCAAGAGCTTTCTGCAAAGATAGCTCCTGCACCTGAGTCAACTTTCTGGCTTGCTGTCCTGATGGCCTCAGAGATCCTCCAGGAACACCTGTTTCCTTTATAGAAATTCTTTCTTGGCTCCAAGTTACATTAATCTTCTCCTGCGTCACCATCTGGAAAAAAAAAAACATGCTAAGGGGAGTTGTCTGGAAAACCATCACATTTTGTCCCTCTGTATTGGCTTCAAAGCTCTGCTGTGAGGTGCAAAGGGAACCATTGCTATAGAGACTAACATCTTTCTTCAGGAGTGAGGGATTTTTGTGGAGCCTATTCAAGGAAGGGACTCTGAAGAATGTCAGTCACAACAAATTTTAAAAGACAAGGAACCTCACTGGAGAAGACTTGTATCTTAAGGGAAGTAGGGAAGATAGAGGGGGAGGGAGACTGGTAAGATAAGTTATGCAGGCCTTGAGCCACAGAGACTTCTGCAGAACTCTCACACTTATGGGAACAGGCTACAAAAGGGCAAAATATAGCTCTTGAGAGACAAACTTTGTACAGGTTTTAAACAAGCCTTTCTAGTTTCACTGGCTTCTAAAGGAAAGTTACGGCAGTGAGAATTTATAGGAGGACAGCTACAGAAATATACTTTTCTTAAAAGATTATTGTCAAGAGTTAAGTAGTTCCCTTCCCAAATAAATAGCCAAGATGATAATTTTCCAAATAATGCTTGAAATAATAATTATGGCTTTCAAAAACAGAGAACCTTAACAGACGTACTTATTAACAAAGCTACTATATTAACTTTTAGAGTTTTCAAAATTCGCATGTGCCCTAATAGGAAAGGGAAAAGAAAGCAACTTAATATAGCCAAAAACAAACTTTCTGAGCTGTTCCTGCTCATGTTCTGCCAAATATTCATTCTGTGTCTTGAAGAAATTGGATGATTACCTTTCTGTCTAAATCAGATACAGACACTGAAAAATCCTGAAAAGGAATGTGTCCTTTATAATTAATGTCTGAGTCACTGGGTTTGTTAAAATTAATAAATGGGTTCAGATCTTCCTGCTTTTTCACCATGCAGTGCTTCTAGCTATATTCCCATTGTAAAATCTCAACTGTCTAGGCTTTTGTTTTCAAACATTCAACTGTAAAAATCCATTCCAGATTTAAGCTCAGCATTTTTTTTTATTATTTTTATTTTTAATTTTGCGACCTAGATCAAACTTGTTGCAAAATTTCAGAAAACAATAGTGTAAATCCAGATGCAGTCTTTGGAGCCAAAATGACAAAAGGCAACAGGATTTTCAGAAAATGAAAAGGAAAAAGGAAAGAAAGTAACTTGACACAGGATTCAGAAAAAAAAAAATAAAATAGTTCTAAGATCTCAGAGTCAAGTTGGGGAATTTTGAAGTGGTCAAAGAAAAGGAGATAAATTATATACATTAAAAAAAATAATCTTACTTTTACTCCTTGACTCTGATTTTTATCATTTTTTCTTTCCACTGCAGTGGTGTTGCTGCTAAGAATGACCTAATAATGTAGTTCTGTGGAGATAGTTCTTCATACGTATGAAATTCCTGCTGAAGCCAAGAGAAATTCCACAATAAGGTTTTGGAGAGTTGTTCCTGGAATTAGCTGAAGAATATAGGAGCACAAGGCCAGGAAGCTTCTATTCAAGTGTGTAATATCTACTGGAAACAGATACCTGGAGAATTCCTCCCACCATGTAATTAGGGACTGCGCAATTTCTAGCCTTGTGGATTTCTTGGTGTCTATGATAAAGACACATATTTTTGCTCAGTAAGTTCAGGTAACACTTCTGTGCTGAGGAAAAGTAACATCCTTTCTATCATTGGAAGTGTCCAAAGTTGGGAGATTCGCTTCCAGGCTGTTATGGTTGAAGATTTCTCTGAAGAATTATCCTTTCCACACCTGGTTGTTTTCTGCATTTGCAAAAAGGTAATTTATCTTTACAGAACGTGCTCTAAATGATTCTTTCTTTCTGATCTTTGATATTTAGATGTTAGCTGTGGTATTTGCTGACCTTGGGAGTTTCCTTGTGAGAATTCTGGGGACTGGGAGGAACAGTCCCTGCTCAGTTATTCTCTGATACCTCTGTTAACAGTCAGTGATGTCCAGTAATGCAGTCACAATCTCCTGAAGAAAGACCAGCCATATCCTGTGCAAAAGACTTACACAAAAGATAAAATTATTTATATACGCATGCACATATATGGGCAAGCAGACAGATTAGGCAAATTTTAAGTGAACTTGAAAATAAAAGGAAAAAAAAAAAAAGGTTTATTCGCAGGTTCTTCTATTAAAAGAAATGGTTGAGCCAGATCCAAGGACTACTGGAATCTGAGAATGACTCCCAAGAGTTGCAGGTCATGTTTACAGCATATCTGTTCCTTACTGAAATTTTTCAAGTGAATGTTTTTGTTTTTCATATATATATATATATATATGGATATATGGATATATGGATATATGGAAATATATATATATACACACATTATATACATATATATTTTTTTTTCCAAGGGCTTTTTTACTCACTCTGTTATAAACTTCTTTTTATTTGAATGGGTTTATTTTTGTTAATCCCTCTCAGACTTCCAAAATTCCAGTCTTAATTAATTTCAGTCATCTGCTTCAAACTACAAAATAATTCATACAGGTCTGTCAATGTTGAGCATCCAAAATTCTTCCCTTCATGAAATCTATAGACGTGTAGTAATACCGGGGGAGGGGACAGTTAGTGATGTATTCAGGACAAACATACAGCAAACCAAAAACAATACAGACCAATAGACCTTGTATAAGCACGAAACACTGCATTTATTTTATATTTTTTATTTTTTATTTTTTACTTTTTATTTTTATTTCTTGAATAACTTTTCCTTTGGTAATATCAGTTAAAAGAAACAAGTGTACTTATTACTTTTGTAAGATTGTTATGAATTATTTAGCTAAGAAATAATTGCAGGAGACACTGTAGGGAAAATTACCCACAAAGCCAGCAAAATTGCAAGTCAACCTTCTGTCATTGGACACACAATTATCATTAATTTTAATGAGAAGTGGGAGTATGCAGTTCAGTCAAAGGAGAGCTTAGCCACTTCTCAAAAACATGTGTTGTAGGCTAAGGAAATTTTACTAGCACTCCAGATCAATAGTGAAGACAGCAGTCAATATTAGTAGATCTCACAATCATCATTAATTGAAATCTCTCAACTTGCAGTTTGCATAACAAAGCAGCTGGTGCTTTAATGAAGAACAAGATTTCTTGCAATGTTACAGCTTCCAAACCTCCTGCAATGTCCTTTTGGGACTAATGTGACTGAAAAGAGTCGTACAAACCACTGCTGTAAACTTCTCTCTGTACCTCTAATGCTACATGCAATCACACACATACATGTATTCTTACTTATCATACACCAAAGTACTTGTAATGAAGACAAATAACACCTAGAAATTAAGTATCCAAATTCAAATAAAGTGGGTCAAGAAATTTGAATGTGCAACACAAGAAGAAAACAAAACAAACCACCAAATGTTTTCACTTTATACAGGACTGAAAATGTGGATATTGGATAAAAAATATAGTAGAAAGGTAAACTTTGAATTTGAGATTGCAAATTTGGAGACAGATAAAGATTTTGAAATGTAACAACATATATTAAAACAAGTTTTACATTTTGGGGCTTATTCATTTTTTATTTTTTTATTATGAATAAAGTGAATAAAAAGGCATTTGGGAAAAAAAAAAAAAAAAAAGATCAGCAAGGCTAAAATGTAATAAGAATCATTTGCTATTTGTCAGCCTAAATGTTCAGATGATTGAAGCCTGCAATTGTTCTGTCCTGCCATATGTTAGTGTCTGTGTAAAAGAATCTGATGAAGATGATGAGATAACAATTTTCTGGCTGTAATGAGTAAGGGGACTAGGAAATTGCTGGGAAAATGGTGGGATTAAGGCCCATTTACAACAGAAAATTGCAAAGAACTCTTAGAGAAAATGCAGGAAGGTAGTGGCTGAAGTATTTATTGATTCCACAAATTAGTTTTTTTGTTTTTTTTTTTTGTTTTTTTTTTAAGAAGTCTGACAAAAAATGCTTCCAGGTCCTATAATACAAACACATGCTCACATACATACATTAAAAGTTTTTTATTTTCGCTATGACTCTTTCATTTTCCCAACATTCTCAGTGAAGAGCAGTTATGAGTGAAAATATTTAGGAATGAACCCCCTTTTACATTTATATTTTCTTAACTATTTTCTGCTATTATTACATGTGAGAAAAGAAAGAATAATGTACTTTCCAAATCTCTACCATCTCTCATGCATTACTATTACTGATAGTGATAATAACATATAATTTTTCTCACAGTAGTCCTATTTAAAAGCATGAAGAAAAATACCTGCTTGCACTAGCTAAAATAAAAATACAAATCCAAAAGGCTACAAATTTCCAAATTTCCTTTATTTTTCGATCTTTTCTCTTGTCTTCATGTATTAAAGTCTTCCACAACTTTTTCATTTTCATTTCTTTATGTTATCTTTTTGTCTTCTGTCAGCTCTTCATGCTCCCCCTTGTCACTCTGTAATAGTAGATGTACTATTGGTCCTAGTCCACATCTCCTTTGATCTTATTTGTTTATCCTATAGATTATTCTGCTGTGTTTTTTTTTTTTTTTTTCACTTTTACAAGATTAAATATAAGAAATAAAAGAGAATTTACTTGGAGTTGGGTTAACAGAACTGCGTTTAGTAATCTTAAGAAATTGTTTTTAAGCACAAAAACAATCCTTGCAGAACTTTTCTGTAGATGAACTGAGAAGCTGTTACACCAAAATAGCCAGCAGATCAGGTGCTCAGTGGAGCTGAGCTGTGTGTGGATGAAACACCAAGGCTAGTTCGACCTAATTCATACAAGTGACTCAAAGCGTAACTTTCTGACAAAAAACTGATAGTTCAGCAGTTTAGTCACAAGATTTCTCTGATGCCTCTTTATTCTAGGTTTGACCCAGAAATTTCAACCTTAGAACTATTTATAATCAGAGCTATCTTGTTACACACACACACACATATATATATTATATATATATATATATGTGCTTTATTTTAAGAACGTCAGTGAATCAGCACTGAGTAATGAAAAATTGATTTTGGCTCTGTGAGCCCACTGTATCCTTTTTCATATATTTACTGGATATTCATCAAGCTGGGCTCAGCTGAACAATAAAACTGATTTCCAAGAGACTAATGTCTTCAGACACGTTTTACCTGAAGTTCAAAATCTACTTCAGCATTTTGAAGAGTGTTGAATCATGTTCCTAGTGTTCCTTGCATTCCTGTTTAAGAGTTGCTTCAAATAAACATCTGAAAATAAGGGAAATTTAAAATAAGGCTGACTGATTTTTTCTCTCTTTGAAATTTCCTGCTAGAACATAAAACTTCATTAATCTAGAAAGGGGCAGCCCCTTTGCCTCTACAGACATGAAATACTGTGATTCCAGACAGGCTTTGGGGAGGAGGAACAAACTGGCATTTGCTCAAATATGCATTAAAAGAAGGGACTGCCAAAACCTGGAAAATTACAGAATCTACTCTAAGGGTAATGATATTGAAAGGAATTAATAATTTTGGTCTATCATAATCTGCCAAAATGATGTAATCCATGCTCATTTAATCTTTATCTCAGGAATAAATTCATGCACTCCCATTTTTTTGTTTTGTTCTTATTGCAATTTTCGGTCACAAAAATGAGGTGAAACAAAACTGTGATAGTTAAATGGTCCCAAAGAAAAAAACAGGCTGTTGAACTGATTTGGAAGTTGTATCTTATTATTATAAATTTATTGAATTAACTCTAGTCACTAGTTACTACTTTTGCATAAAAAATACAGCTTGCTTAGGAGTACTTTAATTTCTATACAAGAGAATGGTGTCAAGTAAAATACCTAGCACCACCCACAGTGCAATCAGATCCAAAAAGGAATCAGGCTCTAGGAGTCCAAGCAGAGATTAATATTAGACTTGTGGACTTTTTTTCTGAAAACATTTTGTTGACACTGTTTTTTAGCGTTAAGGTGTTCACTGACTGATTTTCAAGGCAAGCATTAGTTCAGAAGAATATTTTTTTTAAATTAAAAACAAATAGAATATATATATAGTACATATGTATGTATATGTATGTACATATATATATACACATTTCCTAGCAGAATAAATATTTTCATTTGTGTTGCTTCAGAGACTTAAGGAAGCTGTAGAATGTAGACTTATGATCTACATTTTAACTCTTTCCCATGGGTCATGCCAATTGCAGCCTGCAGGGGCTGTAGGATCTTGACTTCCATGAGGAATTTATCTTCAGAAATCATGAGATCACACAAAATATGTGGCCAAAGAGCCTGGCCTGCCAGGAAAATAGAAACATAAAACATCTACCTTACTTTTTTAAAATTATTATTATTATTTTAAGAAATATTTTTTAAGTTGAAAATATTTTTTCTCATACCTGATATTTATGCAAGTTTAAGCAAGACTAGTACTTTTCAAAAATCAACAATTTCTGATATACAAATTTTATCTTCAACTAGCTCTAATAAAAAGTGTGACAAAATGGTACAAAAAAAAGGAAAAAAACTCAGAATAGATGACATACAAAAAACAACAACAACAAACGGCTAAATAATTTTTTGAGTGAGAAAGGATTTTAACACAAAAATTTACGAAAATATTTATGATTAACATTATTTTTCATCCATGACTGGCTGCAGTGCTCACTCCAACAATAATAATTATACTCCCCCACTATTCAAAACTCAGCCAGAAATTCTGAGAGGGTGCATTGCCATATTACAATTATGATCAAAATAATGTCAAAAAAGTAAACACTGACTAAAAGAAGTAGTATTGGTGACACAAAGAAATCTCCATTTCTGGATGATCTCATGTTATTGCAGTGAGAGAAGGCTGAAGCTTTTTGCATGGGAGATACTACACTTTAATAACTTTATAAAATTTTAAAATAGTGTGCCTAATTATATGTTACTTTTTTTTTTTTTAATTTGTTGTCAAAGCTCAATAGTTTAATTTGCAAACAAATTTTTGTAAAATATACTGGCAAATTGCTTAGAGGAAATAGCTATATTTTTTTATATATATATATGTTTTCTGATAAAAAAAAAAAATCTTAGCCTTAAAATCTGCCTCATCAAGACTTTCTTCTGGAAATGTATAAAAGGTAAAAAAGCCTTTTATTGTCCTCTATAGATTAAAGTGCACAACAAGCTACATACAAAGCCTAATTAATCTCCTATCAATAATGAGATACAAGAGAGAAATAGGATCAGAATGAAAAAAGTGAGGTAAAGCTTTCAGTTGTCATAAGAGGCAGTGATCACTGCATAGACGTTTTCAACATAGGACACCCCCCACCCCCCACCCCCACCCCCTTTTTTTAACCTTCTACTTCTTGCAAATTTTCTAAGCAAAAAATTCAAATTACACTACCTCATATATGAGGAGAATATCTGTATACATATAACCAAGCCTTTGAAAATCTATTTATCATTATTTTAACCTCACTTTTTTTCACTGAGCTTTGCATTATGTTTCATCTTAGTTCTCTTTACAACTGAGTTTTTACAGCTCAGCAAAAGTGCAGAAGTTCTGCTTTGTTTTAAGGCTGCTAGCTGTTAGCGAAACACTAGATGGGAATTATTTATCATCCAGTACTCTGTATGTGCTGCAGCAAAAAAAAATAAAATAAAAAGTGACTCTCGTAGGAAAATAAAAAATAAAATACTAATAAAAATGCATACATCGTTAATGAAGGCTGTGAAGGATTTTGAAAGGGTTGCTTTGCCGTTTTTCTTTTTAAAAATCCAATAAGGGGATTCCAACAACCACACAACTGTCAAGTTTTGTCAATAAGGTTTCATGAACACCCGATTCCCTATTATGGCATATTAGCAATGTTAATCATTCAGTGTGTCTGTATTTAACTCTAAAGAGAAATCCAACATCATTGTTAAGAGACACTAAGTATCTATTTATTTATTTATTTGTTTGTTTGTTTATTTATTTATTTTCTGTAGAGCATGTAAGTGCTGACTATCAGATCAGTTGTGTCACATCAGTTATGTATCTAGTGATGAAGTTTTAGAAGCAGAAACTGTATTTTGCTGCAATCAAAGCAATATAAATAAGTAGCCAGCATCTTTCATTGATTTTCCATCAGAGAGGCAGCAAGTTTAAAAGTTTCAATCATAAATATAATACAAGGATTGTTTTTGCCTACCATATCATACTTTAATTTTTAAAGATGTTTTAGAAATGAAAGTACTTTCAAAAAGTCATAAGACAAAGTAAAATAAATGTCTGTAGGATGGATTCAGAAGAGGTCACTGCTTTGAAAATGGACTCACTTGAAAGTGTTCAGAATTTATTTTGATTCTTTGACAGTTTTGCAGTCAAGGTGAAAGGAGTTGCTGACGTCAGTCCCATTTGATAGGCAGTGATTCTCCACTATATCTGACATTAATTAAATCTCTTTTTAGCAGGGTCAACAATCAGAGCAAAGACTAAATAAATCAGGAATATCTTTTGTGGAAATCAATGAAGTTACACTAGTGGAAAGCAAGCGTGAGAGCAGAATGAACCCCAATAAACCCCAATAAATGCAGTTCATTATTCATTTCACTTAATTGCTGTGGAAAATAAGTGCCTTTGAACTTATTAAACCATTAGCAGCAGACACTCAACTCCTGTCTTAAAGAAAAGGGTGATTAATACTTAAGTGTTTCTCTGTATCCTGAAGACATTATATGAAATGATGATCCTACTACTGGGAGCTTTCACTACTAGACAGCAATTGAACCATTTCAGTGGATCAGATGGGAATGAGGACAAGATATGTTTCCTGGAATTCAAAGTTAAAATAATTTTTCAATTAGTCTGCAATGTACTAATAGGCTGTGAAGAATATCTAAGTTGCAAATAAATTCAATTTTCTTTAGTTGTTACATTTCCTGTCAACTCATCTTGGTTCCTGTGAGAAAAGTTTTGTTTCTGCTCACTCTGGCTACACAGCTTACTGTGGTCTACCTTGCCACACTTGACATGCTGAGGTGGACCTGATCCTCAGTCCATACAGAACTTAGATATAGTTGTGACCTGGACCCTTGAAATAAGGCATCTCATATTCCGTAATTAGGATGCAACTACAAAAGACTGCACATTATTATCCTGTATTATTTTTGAGATCTGAGAAACATCATTATAGTGAAGATATTCCAGGTTGCTGATGAAACTAGACTTTGAATAAGATTTGTTTTCAGATTAGTTTAAAACTAAGGAAAATTCCCTGTTGTTTAATGTGGATCACAAAAATTTGTCATCAAGGAAGAACTTGTACCCTTTATATATGATTGCTACTTTTATGAAGTTAAGATATTTTTAAGTTATTAATTTTGATTTCTGATATCACTAAGTTGTTTTTGTGCTCCTTAATTTTACCACTTGATTTAACTGGAACTATTTGTAGCATGTTTTAATAACAATAAACGAATGTGTCATTAGATCAATAATAATCTGAATTTATATCTGAATGTCTTCAAAATTCTATGAAAATGAAAACTACCATTCTATTTTTGTTTTATGATTTGTTCAATCCAGCTAGACAAAATTCTTCTTGATTATATATCAAATCTATAATTTCTACGCACAACACGTTCATCTTAGAGAAGCTAAATAAGTGGCTCATAAACAGAAGTTTTTTTCAGAAATTAAAGTTTTCCACTATATCACAAACATCACAAGTTCACTGCATAGTATCAGTGTTACTCCAGAGTTTATGAGAAGGAATAAAAAATGAATAGCTATTTATGGCCATCAAAATATTTCATGCAACTTTTGACAGTCCGCATTCACTCTTGGATCTCCAGAGGGCAAAACAGTGAGTAACACAGGAATTTGCAGGGATGATTACTGGTAGTGCAAAGCAGATTTTTGAGAAGAACAGCAGTCTTTGTGTCCAATAAGTATCGTAATTTCATTGTTTTATTTCCATTAGTAGAAACCATTGACATAGACCATCCAGACTACATATACCTTAAATGATGAATTAATTTCCTGAACACAAAGCATAGAAGTTTAGGAGTCAATAAATATCCACAAGAAGACGGAAAGAGCCTCAATGCACACATCTTTCTTTTTTTTTCCTTTTCTTGCAGTGTTAAGTATTGATCTATTTGAATCCAGGCATGGCATATAGGCATAACCCAGCACATTTTGACCGTTGTTCACATTTAAAGGTTTATGAGTCTAAGAATATAAAACTCCTACATTTTATAAAAAAAAAATAAAATAAAAAAAAATAAAAATAATAATAATTACGGAAACACCCCCATGCTCAAAGCAAGATCATCTACTACATGTTGCTCATGACCATGTCCAGTAAGGTTTTGAATGTCCCCAAGGGTGGAGACTCCACAGCTTTTCTCAGCAACCTTTTCCAGTGTTTGGTCATGCTCACAGTAAAACATTTTTCTTATGTTAAAATGAAATTTTCTGCATTACAGCTTGTGCCCAATAATTTTATTTCAGATAGTCTGCTGGGATAAAGGAATGTAATAGGAAGTATTTTTTGGATCAGGATTTAAGAGGTTTCTAAAAGGAAAACTATAATCATATCTGTGTTTCGATCCAAGTATCTGCTTAGGGTTTTTAGATATTTCTACAAGGTCTATTACTGTGTCTTCTAAGTGCATGTGTGACTACACTGTCATAAAACTCATGTTCCTCATTTACTTCAAGTCTTAGTCTCTTCATCATTTTCTCTGTGTATGAAGAATTTCACATCCAAGTGCTCTGTCTAAGACAGTTAAACCTTTCTGATATAAAGAATTATGGGAATCGTATTATGGGAATATTTGTTCTGATGGGCTGTAAAACTCTTCTGACATGATTTCAAGCATTTTGAACCAGGAAAAAAAAAAAATCCAGGCAGACAATCAACCAAAACAAGAAAACCAACCAACCAACCGAACAAAAAATCCACCATTGCACTAGCAGAAATGTGGCCCAAGTCATACACAGTGTAGATGCAAACAGTTTCCAAGCAGTTAACTCTATTCAAAGTGGACATAAGACATTTGTAATTACGTAGTTTTGGGGGTTGCTATGTAGGTCTTAAGCAGCATATGTATAGCTGTTACAAATGCTAGATGCCAAGCAAACCTTGAGAAATGACACTTTTCTCTTATGATAGTAGTAATTCTTGCTGAAGTCAAGGGGAACTCCTTGTATACTGGTAGGAAAAACTAGACCTTAACAGGGTAAGGGTAAGGTGTCTTTTTTTTTTTTTTTTCATAAACTGGCACATGTTGCGGTGTATATGGCCAAGAGAGCAAAACAGAATGAAAGAGAAAGATGTCAGAAGAGGCGTTCTGAGATATACTTTGTTGTGGTTTAACCTGGCCAGCAGCTAAACACCACACAGCCGTTCGCTCACCCTTCCTCCTCCCTCTCTGGGATGGGGGAGAGAAACGGGAAAGTGAAGCCTGTGAGTTGAGATAAAGACAGTTTATTAAGACAGGAAAATAATAATAACAATAATAATAATAATAATGGTAATAGTATTACTAATAATAAGGTGTCCGAAACAAGTGATGCACAATGCAATTGCTCACCACCCGTTGACCGATGCCCAGCCTATCCCCGAGCAGCCAGCCTCCCACCCTGGCTAGCCACCCCTATATATTGTTTAGCATGACGTCAGATGGTATGGAATACCCCTTTGGACAGTTTGGGTCAGCTGTCCTGGGTCTGTCCCCTACCAGCTTCTGCTGCACCCCTAGCCTGCTCACTGGCAGGACAGGGTGAGAAGCTGAAAAGTCCTTGGTTTGGTGTAAGCACTGCTCTGCAACAATTAAAACATCAGCATGTTATCAGCGTTCTTCTCATCCTAATCCAAAATATAGCACCCTACCAGCTACTAGGAGGAAAATTAACTCTGTCCTAACTGAAACCAGGACAGATATCCACCCCTTATTCCATACCATTTATGTCATGCTAGGGTTACACTCTTTCTAATACATTCTAATTAATCACCATTTTCATCTATGGTATATAGCCATCATGGTAGTGATGACATACAGTATTATATAATAATTAACATACTACAATTCAACTCATGGGCTATTCTCACCCAGTATTAAATCCCCTTGAGGTACACACCGGACCTCCCCATTCTTTTGCATTACCCACCAAATGCATCCAGGTCCCTGAGCAAAAGCAATCCCATGAATGGATTTGCCTTTTCCTGAGGCAGGAGTAGCCCAGACTGTCTTACCCAGCATGTTTCTTACGTGCACTACAGGAACTTTATCCCCTTCTACAGTGCGTAACAGGTTTGATTGGGCAGGTCCAGCTCGGTTGGCAGATCCCCTAGTATTGACTAACCAGGCGGCCTTTGCCAAATGTGTACCCCAATTTTTGAATGTCCCAGCACCCATTGCATTCAGTGTAGTCTTTAACAGTCCATTGTATCGTTCAACTTTCCCAGAGGCTGGTGCATGATAGGGGATGTGATACACCCACTCAAGACCATGTTCTTTGGCCCAAGTGTCTATAAGGTTGTTTCGGAAATGAGTCCCGTTGTCTGACTCAATTCTCTCTGGGGTACCATGTCGCCATAGGACTTGCTTTTCAAGGCCCAGGATAGTGTTCCGGGCGGTGGCATGGGGCACAGGATATGTTTCCAGCCATCCGGTGGTTGCTTCCACCATTGTAAGTACGTGGTGCTTGCCGTTGCGGGTTTGAGGGAGTGTGATGTAATCAATTTGCCAGGCCTTTCCATATTTATATTTCAGCCATCGTCCTCCATACCAAAGAAGCTTTGACCGTTTGGCTTGCTTGATTGCAGCACATGTTTCACAATCATGATTAACCTGTGCTATAGTGTCCATGGTCAGGTCCACCCCTTGATCACGAGCTCATCTGTAGGTTGCATCTCTACCTTGATGGCCTGAGGTCTCATGGGCCCATCGGGCTATAAATAATTCACCTTTATGTTGCCAGTCCAGGTCCACCTGAGCCACTTCAATCTTAGCAGCCTGATCCACCTGCTGGTTGTTTTGATGTTCTTCAGTAGCCTGATTCTTGGGCACATGAGCATCTACATGGCGTACCTTTACAACCAGGTTCTCTACACGGGCAGCAATATCTTGCCTCGATGCAGCAGCCCAGATGGGTTTGCCCCTGCGCTCCCAGTTGTTCTGCTTCCATTGCTGTAACCACCCCGACAGGGCATTTGCTACCATCTATGAATCAGTATATAGATAGAGAACTGGCCACTTTTCTCGTTCAGCAATATCTAAAGCCAGCTGAATGGCTTTCACTTCTGCAAACTGACTCGATTCACCTTCTCCCTCAGCAGCTTCTGCAACTCGTCGTGTAGGTCTCCATATAGCAGCTTTCCATCTCCGATGCTTTCCCACAATACAACAGGACCCATCAGTGAACAGGGCATACTTCTTCTCATTTTCTGGTAGCTCGTTGTACAGTGGGGCTTCTTCAGCACGGACCACCTCCTCCTCTGATGATATCCCAAAGTATTTGCCTTCTGGCCAGTCCATAATCACTTCCAAGATTCCTGGGCGACTGGGGTTTCCTATTCGAGCCCACTGAGTAATCAGTGCAACCCACTTGCTCCATGTAGCATCAGTTGCATGATGTGTAGAGGGGACCCTTCCTTTGAACATCCAGCCTAGTACCGGCAGTCGGGGTGCCAGGAGGAGCTGTGCTTCAGTACTGACCACTTCCGAAGCAGATCGAACTCCTTCATATGCTTCCAATATCTCCTTTTTGATTGGAGTATAGCGGGCCTCAGATCCTCTGTATCCCCGACTCCAAAACCCCAGGAGTTGACCTCAAGTTTCCCCAGGTTCTTTCTGCCAGAGGCTCCAGGTGGGGCCATTCTCCCCGGCTGCGGTGTAGAGCACATTCTTTACATCTGGTCCTGTTCGGACTGGCCCAAGGGCTACTGCATGAACTATTTCCTGCTTAATTTGTTCAAAGGTTTGTCGTTGCTCAGGGCCCCATTCAAAAGCATTCTTCTTACGGGTTACTTGGTAGAGCGGGTTTACAATCAGACTGTAATTTGGAATATGCATTCTCCAAAACCCCACGACACCTAGGAAAGTTTGTGTTTCTTTTCTGTTAGTTGGTGGAGACATAGCTGTTATTTTGTTGATCACATCCATTGGGATTTGACGACGTCCATCTTGCCATTTTATTCCTAAAAACTGGATCTCTCGTGCAGGTCCTTTAACTTTATTCTGTTTTATGGCAAAACCGGCCTTCAGAACGATTTGGACTATTTTCTTCCCTTTCTCGAAAACTTCCTCTGCAATGTCACCCCACACGATGATGTCATCGATGTACTGCAGGTGTTCAGGAGCTTCCCCCTGCTCCAGCGCAGACTGGATCAGTCCATGGCAAATGGTAGGGCTGTGTTTCCACCCCTGGGGCAGCCGATTCCAAGTATATTGGACTCCCCTCCAAGTGATAGCAAACTGTGGCCTGCACTGTGCTGCTAGAGGGATGGAAAAAAATGCATTAGCGATATCAATTGTGGCATACCACTTGGCTGCCTTTGATTCCAGTTCATACTGGAGTTCTAGCATGTCTGGCACTGCAACGGTCAGTGGCGGCGTGACTTCGTTCAGGCCACGATAGTCCACTGTTAGTCTCCACTCACCATTAGACTTTCGCACTGGCCATATGGGACTATTAAAAGGTGAATGAGTCTTGCTGATCACTCCTTGGCTCTCCAGTTGACAATTAGCTTATGGATGGGACTCAGGGAGTCTCTGTTGGTGCGATATTGCCGCCGGTGCACAGTTGTGGTAGCGATTGGCACTCGTTGTTCTTCAACCCTCAGCAACCCCACAACAGAAGGGTCCTCTGAGAGACCGGGCAAGGTAGACAACTGTTTAATGTCCTCTGTCTCTAAGGCAGCTATGCCAAAAGCGCACCGGAACCCTTTTGGGTCCTTGAAATATCCTCTTCTAAGATAGTCTATGCCAAGGATGCACGGAGCATCCGGGCCAGTCACAATACGGTGCTTTTGCCACTCATTACTGGTTAGACACACTTCAGCCTCCAATACAGTTAACTGCTGGGATCCCCTCGTCACGCCATGAATACAGATGGTCTCTGGCCCTTTATAGCTTGATGGCATTACAGTACATTGTACACCGGTGTCTACTAAAGCCTTATACTTCTGTGCATCAGATGTGCCAGGCCATCGAATCCACACAGTCCAATAAACTCAATTGTCCCTTTCCTCCCCCTGGCTGGAGGCAGGGCCCCTCTAGTCCTGGTCAGAATCTTCGTTTCTGTGTTTAAAGGACTGCCTGCTGGAAGTTGGAGCAGCAAACTTTTCAGAGAACCCCTTTTTCCTGATTGTTTTCTTTTGCAACTCACGTACCCGTGCCTCTAGGGTCACGGTAGATTTTCCATCCTATTTTCTCATGTCCTCTCCATGGTCACGTAGGTAAAACCACAGGGTGGTGCGGTGTGTGTGCCCACCATATTGTCTTCCTTGCATGGATGAACGCTTACCCCTAATAGCTGAGACACTGGTTTGTACAGGTGGGGAGGAAAATAAACTCTCTTTAAGTTGGTGGACCTCTTCAGAAAGTTTCTCCAAAGTATTCTCTTTTAGTTGGTGGACACTGGTTCGTTCAGGTGGGGAGGAAGATAAATTCTCTTTAAGTTGGTGGAACTCTTCAGAAAGTTTCTCCACTGCCAAGACGCAGGCTTGTAGGGAAGAGGAGAGACTTTCTTCGTACTGCCAGAGTTGTTTAGCCACTTCATCCACTGTGGGTTCCTCATCCTCTTTCCAGGCTATTATTGCCAATGAGCTGGCTTATGATGATGGTGCACTCTGTACAAACTTCCGCCACATGGGTCGTGTACACTGGACTTCATCTGGATCTGTGGATATTTGTGTGTCGTCTAGGTCCTTATAAATTACCTCCCATATGGCTAATTCCCTCAGGTACTGAATTCCCTTCTCCATGGTGGTCCAGTTGCCTGGTAGACATGCAAGTTCTTCCTTGAAGGGATACCTTTCCTGCACAGCTGACAGGAGACGCCTCCAGAGGCTGCGAGATCGTGCTCCATCTCCAATTGCTTTGTCAATGCCTGTGTCTCTAGCAAGGGATCCCAGCCGCCTGGCTTCCTTGCCCTCTAATTCCACACAATTGGCTTCAGTGTCCCAGCACCGGAGCAGACAGGTGACAAGCTGCTCACCTATGCAGCGACCAAAATCTTTTCGCACATCTCGTAGCTCACGCTGGTACAGGGTTCTGGTAGTTATTGTTGATTTTTCAACATCCTCATCTTCATCTTCATCCTCCTGCACCTCTGATGGCCCAGCCTTGTCTTCTTTATACCTAGACCTAGCAGAAGACTGTCTGCGTTCTAAATGACCTGAGTCTCTATACCATTTTTTCGCCTTGTCTGCAGGGGCAACTTGCACTGCTACAGCTTGTTTCTCTGAGCCAGCCACAGGAGCAGGAGTGGCTGCAGGAGCCGGAGCGGCTGCAGGAGCTGGAACTGGAACAGCTGCAGGAGCTGGAGTGAACAGCTGCAGGAGCTGGAACTGGAACAGCTGCAGGAGCTGGAACTGGAACAGCTGCAGGAGCTGGAGTGGCTGCAGGAGCTGGAACTGGAGCAGCTGCAGGAGCTGGAACTGGAACGACTGCAGGAGCTGGAACTGGCACAGCTGCAGGAGCTGGAGCGGCTGCAGTGTCTGTCACTAGGTTGATAGCAGCATCAATTGCAGCTCGATAGGCACAAGCCAGACCCCAGCACGCTACAGTGATTTGTGTCACTTTGGAACTGCCAGAGTCATGACACCCTTTTTTCAAGCATTCTACCAGTTTTTTAGGATATTGCAGTTGTTCAGGGGTGAATGTCCAAAACACTGGAGGTGCCCACTGCTCTAGAAACCTGCCCATATCCTCCCACACTCCCTGGCAATCGCAACTATCCCGCCTCAAGACAGATCTCCGGATGAGATTCCTAAGTAGTTGTTTAACCTTAAACAAAACCTGAAGTGCATTCAGGAGACATAACAACAAGAACATGCTGGTCTGAGTATCCCAAGGATATTCAGCATCTTGCAGAACTATCCTAACTAGCTCGGGGGATAAGAGGGTGGTGAAGGAGAAAGGGAGAGTGAAAAAGTAGGAAAAAATATCTTCCCCTGTCCCCTCCACAGATTGGCTCCCTGACGAAAACAGGCAATAGGTGTAATTGCTAGTAGTTTCTGAGATATGGTTTCCAAAGAATAGAGTCGACGACAGTGCTGAGTACAAATACAAGGTTAGAGTCATGACCAGAAATCTCATCATTTCATAAGCCATTGTTACACCGCACAGTACCATAAAAATCTTAAACCAGGGCCTGGAAAGGATAAACAGCGCAACAGGGAGCACATACAGAAAGTAACGTGCTATAAAACTCAATTTGGAAAACAGGCACAGCAGACTTGAGATTAAGGCAATCAACATTGTGACTAGCAACTATTAAGCAGGTCCAATACTTATACCAATTTTAGTTTAACACACTCTGGTCAAATCTGTCGTTATCTCAACCCTTCGTGCCCCACGTTGGGCGCCAAAAGGACTGTTGTGGTTTAACCCGGCTGGCAGCTAAACACCACACAGCCGTTCGCTCACCCTCCCCCCTCTCTCTCTGGGATGGGGGAGAGAAACGGGAAAGTGAAGCCTGTGAGTTGAGATAAAGACAGTTTATTAAGACAGGAATATAATAATAACAATAATAATAATAGTGATAATGATAATAGTATTACTAATAATAAGGTGTCCGAAACAAGTGATGCACAATGCAATTGCTCACCACCCGTTGACCGATGCCCAGCCTATCCCCAAGCAGCCAGCCTCCCACCCTGGCTAGCCACCCCTATATATTGTTTAGCATGACGTCAGATAGTATGGAATACCCCTTTGGCCAGTTTGGGTCAGCTGTCCTGGGTCTGTCCCCTACCAGCTTCTGCTGCACCCCTAGCCTGCTCGCTGGCAGGACAGGGTGAGAAGCTGAAAAGTCCTTGGCTTGGTGTAAGCACTGCTCTGCAACAATTAAAACATCAGCATGTTATCAGCGCTCTTCTCATCCTAATCCAAAATATAGCACCCTACCAGCTACTAGGAGGAAAATTAACTCTGTCCTAACTGAAACCAGAACATACTTAAAGGTGACTCTGTTCCTATACTTCTTATCACCATTCCTGCAGGTTTTCTAAAGATGACTTTTTTACATGAGTATCATTGCCACTGAAATATTGATGGGTTTCAAAGAATCTGGGCATCAACTGTTGTTAGGCATGGTCCTTGTTGTGAGGATAGGTGGGTTTTCATTCAATTAATTAATAAATAAAATCTTCCCAACAGTTTTGCTTTAGAGCAAGGTTACACATTATTTGTTCAAGGTGCAAAACACACACCTTTTCAGCAGTGGGCCCAAAGCTAAGACATTTTCAACGTCTCAGAAGAGATAAACTTACAAAGTCATTTCAGTACTTCTCAGGTGACAACATATCTTTCCATAATCTTTGAATTCTGTTGCTTCAGAAATGTTTTAACAGAGCAGAGAAATTACAGAAGGTGGCAACGTCACTTCAGATGTACTGCTATGGTTTGTTTTTTTCCTATAAACTGGAATCTTCCAACCTACCTGCAGATTCTTTCTGAGGTACCTAAGCTAGGAATGGAGCTTCTTTGTGTTCCCTGAAGAGTCAGTGGAGGGAAGTAGATGGCTGGAAATCTTGCCTGCTGCATTGCTCTCTTGGAATTGTTTTTTCTTACACATTGCCTTGGTGCAATGTGGGGACCTCATTTGAATGGAGACCTCACTTAAACCTCATTTAAGTGTCTAAAGTTATATGCAAGAAAATCAGACAAAGACCACCAGTGAAGTGGCAGTGTTGAAAGTACCTTAAGGATGAACAATTAAAGTTGCATCTTTTGATAAAAAGATTGTCTTGAATTAAAAGCAAAAGAACCTGGAGAAACTCAAAACTTCTAACCAAATAATTCTGAACCAACATGAAAGAAAAGGAGCACTTGGAGAAATTGTGAGGTTTTTTTTTGTTGTTGTTGGTTGTTTTTTTGGCTAATGACATAGCAAGGGTTTACATTCTTTAGACACATACTCGTATTATCATTGCTAACAGTCTTACAAGTAGCATGAAATTATGTTGGAACTGTATGTTTCTTGACAACTGTGAAGTTTTTGTTTGCAGGGGGAATAATGTGCGGCATTTATTCCTGAGAAAAGAAAGGTGAATGAATTTTTGTATTCTAAACATATGCAGCTGTGATGGCAGATGTAAAAGGCCTAATTACCTACTATAGCTTCAACAGCCAAAGTGAAATGAACAACTCAGTCCTGTACCAATGGAAATATTGTGAATATTTTTAATCACCTGTGTGGGCTCTAGATAGTAATTAGGATCAACATATATCCCAGTCCAAGCCCCCTGGTGTACACCTCTCCTTCCAAAACTATCCCTGCGAACTATGTGTCTTCTAGTGCTATCCTGAAATTGTAGCAATAGTTCACCGTGTAGAATCAAACAAATCAAAAACTGCATAGGATTGAGAGCAATGCCAACTCAAAAAAAAAAAAAAAAAAGTCTGTCCAGGTCTGCAAACCATTGAACTATTAAACATGGTGTTCTGCTTGTGTTAATCTGTCTGTCAAGGGCACTAGGGACGGCTGAGAAGTAGACGACTGAAGACCTGAGAGATGCACTCTGCCACTTGAAGCTGGGTCTTGAAACATTTGATAATTGATGGGGAGGAACACTGCTTGCCTAGAAAAACAAGCAAACAAACAAACAAACAAACAAAAGGCAGCCGAAAAGGCTATAGTTGGAAGTACTATGTAAGAAATACAATTTCTTCAATATTTTTCAGTATTTTCTTCACCAAAGCTCATTTCCGGAGATACAGTATGTATAGTGGAATTCATTGAAAGGATTGGATGTTTATATGCAAACTGAGAACAATTTAAGGTTCTATTAAACAAGAAAGAGGAAAAACAAAACAAAACAAAACAATAACTTGTAAATTCAGGTGAAAGAAAAAGAAATCTTTCCCTTAGGTGTTCTTTTTTATATGTTTATTTTCTATATATGTCTGCATATTTTCCAGAATCAGCTGCTATGATTACTAGCAACAAGAGGACAAGAGACTAGATATAACAGATCTTGTGCACAAAATTTTATAAGAAGCTCAAAATTAAACCTTCTTGTAGGTCCTTAGGCAAGATTTCTAAACCAAAAATTTATGATAGCTGAATTCTAAAAAAAAATATCATGTATAGGCAGATTGTCTAACAGGTATTTACAAGCAAGTGCAGGAAATTCACCAGGTTCACTGAAACCTGCCTGCATCATTTGGGCTCAGATAGAATGAGAATTCAAAAAGTACAGATTCAGGGAAAAATCAACATTCAGCTTTCTAAAACTCTGTAGAAGTAAGTATCTGGGGAAGTTTCTTGCAGGAGTTTCACAGGACTCAGAAATGCATGTTCATGTGTTGTTTGGATTTCAACAGTGCCCTGGGGCCCCCACACAAAATTGAAGTCCTGTTGTGTCTGGAACTGGGGAAATTCACAGGAAGGTATAGCTCACATATTGCATTGCTCTGTCTGTCCGGTCTGTAATTTGCTCTTCAAGGCATCTACTAATGCTTATTAAAGGAACATGTTTGTTGATTCTTATATGTTTCTAGAATTGCCAGATTGCAGCAACAGTTGTGTTAAAGAAATCCTAAAAGAAAATGAAGCCAAATGGTCTTTTGAGCTCATTATGAAATTTCAGAGTAACTCTGAAAGCTATAACAGCAACCAAAAAAATGATGCTGTAATAATGTTCTGTGGTCCCTTTACTAGCTTTCTGTAGCTCTTTGTAAGACTCCAGAATAACACCTCTTGGCAGAGCACATGCAGTTGCTAATTTTAACAGATAATAAATATTTTTTTCTTATTATTTAGATTTCAGTAAAATTCACAATACGCTAAATAAATCTGCAGTACAGATGAAAACACAGCCCTTACCCAAAGAAGAGAAAGGCCTAAGAAAACACAAGAATATGTAACAAAACTAGAGAAAGATATTTTACTTATTCTTAGATGGACATAATTCTACTTAAACTTTTTTTTTTTCTTTTTTCTTTCACAAAGAATCTGAGATTCAGTTTCACTGGGCCCTTTTTCACTTATATTCAATTTCTTTTTTCAACTTGTGTTCACTCATGGGATAAATGAGACCGATAAGCAAAAAGGATTAAATAGCATGATCTGAACTCCACTGAAATCAATAAAAGACTTTCTGCTAACCTCAGTCAGATGTGACTATGTTTCAATCAGCCAGGTGTGTTTAACGTCACAATTTCCTTTAAATTAATTATAAGTACTGATAAAGAAAATCATCATAATTGGCCCAGATTTTGTTTCTGGGATGTCCAATCTCGATACACTGAAGTATTGTCAAAAAAAAAACAACAAAAACAAACAAACAAACAAAAACAAACAAAAACACTTTTGCACATGAGAGAGTAATGGGAGGTGAACAAACACAAAGCTGTGCTTAAACTATTAAACTTTGTTCAGTAATATTGTCTGTCCATATCTCTGATTTCTTCAGATTATAAATTGCTTGTCCCCATATGCTTCTAAAGCAATTAGCACTTTACTGACACATTACTTTATTATTATTGTTGGTTTTATTAATATTAGCTCTAAACAGTGGCAAGACAAATTGTGTGTCCTTCATAGAGAAAGTGAGACATGTTTTGACTGTCATCAGTGGGATCTTTTGCTGTGTTTATCATTTGAAGTGTACTGTTGATATGATCACAAGTACCAATACCAATACTGCTGATAGTTGTTGTGATGGCAAAGTGCCCCATCTGGAAAGTGAGAGCAGTTCCTAACTCTGTACCTAGTCAGGGGTATTATTTATTGTGTGTTTTTTCATGTACTATCTGAGAGTGTAAAATTGTAACTGACTTGTAGGGTGAATGTGTCCTTCATCTCCAAGAGCATTCTAATTCTGCAGAAATTCCCCAAAAGAGTAGAAGAAATTTAAAAAATCCTTAGTACTAAGTGAATTTCTGCATGAATAGATTGAGTAGGATATACATGACATCCCATCTCCTTCCCATTCTCTAAAATATAATCAGAAAATCAAATACACTGGACATTTGAGACTTTCCTCACTTGGCAGAAAATACCATAACACAGTCTCTCCATGGAACTAGGTGTATTTCCTCAGAAACATTGTATTTATGTGTGTGTGTAGAATCAGGCATACCTGCCTGTAGTCTCTCTGAAATCCGAATTGTAAGTCTGAGTGGTCTTCCTCTGAACCAAAAGTTATGTGGTGTGTCAGGCTTCCAATGTCTTCTTTTTTTTTTTTTTCTTTCAGGAAACAGGAGACCACTGATATTTATAAATATATTTTCCTTATAAGATTGATCATCTTCTTTTCTCATTTTATGCAGTAAAAATATATTTTCCCCAGCCTACTTTAATAATAATAATAATATTAATAATAACAAACAAACAAAGAAAAACCAAAACACAATATGAGTTCATTCATTTTCTTCATTTCAAACCATGGCCAGGAAGAGTAATGGATTCTCATACTGCCACCAACATACATTGATTCATGTACCTTTTAAATGCCATACTAAAATCCTACAAACGATAGTTTTTCCTTCTTGTCACTCATAAAACCAACAATAATGACCTTTTATGTAGAACTGTAGGAAGTATATTTCTCTCCTTCTGTAATTCATGCCTCTCAACTCATTTTGCTGTGCTTGGACAGGCACAAAAGCCTGAAATATATTCCCTTTTGCACTTTTTTTCTGTCATGCTGTACAAAAGTACTTTGCAGATGCACCATGAATCCTGGGTCTTTCACATATGAGGATCCTCCCATGGTAGGGTAACTACGACCCTTAGAGGGGAAGAGAAATTGGACCTACTATATATGGGACACAGGAGAAATAATAATCTTAGCACATTGCCACAGTTAGTATTCTTGCCTTTTTGAATAGATGGTGTCATTGTCTATCTGGGAATGGATGAGTCACGCTTGGTGGGTGTGCATATGACCGTCCAAGCTTATGTGCACAAAACACCTTTTATTCCATGATTCAGCCTCACCTAGTGTCTGCAAGTGTGACTGTGGCTGCAGCTTCTGACACATCCTTCCCCTAAGATAATTTTCCTATATGAGGTCATTCTGCTACTGTTCAAGACAACACAGAGAGTTGCTTTTGCTCATACTGAAGTTCCATCTCTGTCTACATTTGCTCTCGGAGTCCTCACAAACTGCAATAAAGGAGAGCAATTCCCACAAAATCTTATGCATGCAGGAAGCCAGTCTAGAAACACAAGACAGTGTCACTTTTATCTCTGCCAAACAGCACAGTCTCATATAGGCTCCAGTTAGTCCTAAGTGTTCTCAGTTGTTGCAAGGAAATTGCTGCCAAACAGTCAGTAGGTTTTCATTCAAATGGAAGATGCCCACTGTTTCAGAAGTTTCCAGGAGTCCTTCACCTGCATTTCTGGGACATCTGAGGGTCAGTCTCTGATTTGTCTGTTGTTGAGACAAACCAGTTCCAGAAAGAATCTGGACGTTCAACTTGTTAACAGATAGCCTGCAGAAGGAAACACTCATATAACTTCTCCATCTCCACTTTTCAGGCTTCAAATGTTATCTCAAACAGCAGTGAAGGAGCTGTTGTGCTAAGAAATGTGGTATTAGACAGAAATTTATTATTTAAAGGCACCTGTATTGTAACCTGCAGGCAAGTGTTTTGGCATTCATATCTGGCATTACCATGATCTAGTAGCAATAATACCCTGTAGAGACACATCCCATAGGTGTGTATTGTACTACCCTACTACCTTGTGTTTTCCTAATGAAATGTTAACACCTTTGGGATTTGACAAGTTTCACCCATGATTACTTCAGCACAGGTAATATGAAGAAAGCAAGCTGAAAGACAGAAATATGTTTTGATATTTATTTTAATTCCAGAATAACATATCTGTTCTAATTAGAGACGTACCTTCCAGGCAGATGTTCAAATCATGTGGGAATGTGTATGCCAAATGCAAGATTAATGGGCTCACATGCTAATGAAGCACTCTCTCACTTTCCATGCCAGAGAATAAAAGCACCAGCCCTCCAATGATGAAGCTGAAGCTACATCCTTCCCCAGCAGCAAAGGTTTATTCCTGTGGGATTCTTCAGAGATTATTTCACTGATTCGTCAAACAATCCTTTTAGGTTTATCTTATTCATGCCCTGAGCTGTAGGAAAGGATTTAGCCCTTTTCTCCTCACATAGGTAAAACTCATAATTTGCATGTCCAGGTTATATAGTACCATTGCTCTGTAAAGCATTTTCATCCTGCTTGTGATGAGGCACTAAACAGAAATCATGTCCCCCAAACAAATGAATACTGGTTTGGTTATAAGAAGTGACATTTCAGGCTGCCCCGGATGATAGAACAAGAGTCAGTTTATTGCCAAAAAAAAATAGCATGAAAGGTTTTTGGTTTTGTTTTCTTTCAGTGGTAGGTAAACTGACTGAGATTCTATCTCCACTGTGAAAAAGACCTTTATTTTGTGTTATTAAATGAAAGCTGAGCTTATCACTGACATCGCAGACTAGTTCTAATGGCTTTTACAATGGATCTAATGGCCAGCCTGAGAGACTCCCTTGGCCACATTCTCAGGCTGTATAAACTAATGAACAACTAGACCCTCCGTTTTTAGTACTTCCTTTCCCGCATGTGTTATTATCCACCCAGTAGAAAATACAGTTGTTTCCTGTGTCTCAGGTTTGGCCTAAAAATTTTAATACAATTAATCATTTTTTATACAAGTTCCTTGTACAAAAGTCCCAAACCTCCAGGTTCAGAAGGTCGAGTTGAAGGGAATCATGAGTATAGCCTGATCTTCTTGCCCATCTTTGTCTACACTTATGTATATGGATGTGCCTGAGGGTGATTTAGGAATTCCCTCCACCAGTTTATCATTGTTTTTGTAGAACCCAAATTACCTTCATTTTCTTTGAATTTTATGGAAAGGAAATAAAACATAATAAAATATTGTTCCCAAAAGGGCAGTTGTGTACTATAATCTGCATTTCTCTTCTATTTCAGGCAGCCTCAAGAGGACACTGTGTTGCCAAGGTTATACAGCTATAATCATCATGTATTTATGCAAAATAAGAACCATGTAATAGTGCAACATTAAACATGATGAGATTATTAAAAGGAAAATATAGATGAACAAAGACCTTTTCTTCTAATACTTCCTTTTATAGGAGTTTGAACTGAAGCTTTAGTCAAACTCTTGGATATATCTTTTTTTTTTTTCATTACTTCACCAGTCTCAATAGACTAAGACAATTAATATCTCTGTACATGTATTAAATACATTGATTTTTAGGTCACAGCATGGTCTTCGTGAGACATTATCTTTTAAAATAAGCTCAAAAGGACCTATATTTTTTTAAAACACAAATGCCCAAGCACTGGAGAGTTTATAGCTGTTCAGGTAAAGCAGGAACCAACCACACCACAACTGATAGCTATTTGGTTATATTAACTGGTGTGTGGTATCTCCTTACAAACACCAAATGGCCTTGGCTTCTAATCGGTTAGAGGACTGGGCTCCAGAATGTTCTCTTAAGCTCTAAAAGTCTTTCCTATGTGGGAAAGGATGGTGATCGGGCCACCAGATTTACTGGTTTCCCATCTAAGCTGCCTCCAGGAATAGAGGAACACCCCTCCCAAAATTGGGATATGGACACAGCTTCATACCACTCTTATAGGTACAAAGGAGAGTCTGCTGCCTTGCACAAGAACACAACAACATGTAGGAACACAAGGCTATCTTCAGATTTACACAGTTTTATACTGTTGCAGAGCATCAGAACAGCTGCTCTGGATCAGTTTCAAACCCATCCAGCCTGGTATCCAATCTCTGACAATGACCACGATGAGTGCCCAGGGAACTATAAAGGAAGGTGGAACCTCCTGTGCCAAGCTTGCTTTGAAGTTGT
The DNA here is from genome assembly GCF_040182565.1 of Anser cygnoides. NCBI lineage: Eukaryota > Metazoa > Chordata > Aves > Anseriformes > Anatidae > Anser > Anser cygnoides. The sequence continues at coordinate 105,028,826 of NC_089875.1, forward strand.
TTCCAGCAATGGATTTATCTTCATTGTTCAGTCTCTCCTTAAATCTGAGAGAGCTTTGAGCACCCATAACATCCTGTGGCAGATAGCTCAGTACCACAGCTACACACTGTAGCTTCCTTTTGTTGGTATTCAGCTTACATCTTGCCATCTTGCTCATTTGACTTGGTGCCCCATCATTTTGGTATTAGAAGAGATAGTGAGCGAGCCATCCTTATGTACCATTTTCACACTACTTGTGATTTCACAGATGTTTCTCCTAGCTTCCTACCCCTTTCCACACTGATAACAGCAGTTTTACTTAATTCTTGCCCCTGTGGAAGCCATTTCACACCTTCAGATGTCCCTGATGGTCCTCTCCAAACTTTTTCAAGTTTTCTGCTGCCATTTTTGAGATGAGGATGATCAGAACTGCCTGTGCTACAAGAATACAAAATCTACCATGCCTCAATGTTCCTGAGAACAGAAAGTGAGGAAGCAACCCTTGCACAAGCCCCAACATCTTCATACAGGTTCTATCAGAATATGCTATCTTATGTTCTCAAAAGCAGTTGTGCAACAGATTTGGTTGCCTTTCAGTCAGGTGTAACGTGATTCCTGAATGTATATTACTCCACACACCCAAGAAACCAAGCTGAGATTCCACATTATAATTTTTTTCAAGTTGCAAAGCTAGTTTAAGAGCCGTCTTCCCCTCCTATATTGGTACTCAGATGTGGCAATTCAACTGTCTGGGTGACCATGCTCAAAACTGGTTCAGTGAAATGATCTAAGCGAACAGACACTCTCTCCCACCCTTCCTCAAGCATTGCTTTTCTTTGTTTATTAACCTGCATCACTCTAGCTGTCAGCAGCAATAACAATGAATGAATTAGCCTCACTGAAGACTGATAAGCTTCCCCCACCAGAGGTGGGGAAGCAAAAGAAGGAATAATCAGGTGAGAGCAAAGAGAGTATGAAACCTCTTAAACTGGCTTTCCACCAGCAAAATATTCATATGAAACCATAGTCTCAGAGGTGATGAGTAGCTACACTGATTTTGTCAGTAGTGTTTTTCTCAGGGATGGATTCTGCAGCTGGGAGGGATTTAGGGGGTTTTCTGGGTTGAAAGGTTTTATGTTTGTGCATGTGATGATGCTCTGAATTGTTTGTGATTTCTCAGGGACAGGCCCACCTCCTGAAACATCTGTTTTACAGCATAAATGGCACAACACACTCTCCTCTTCTTAAAAATTAAAATAAATGAAAAGAATTAGAGGTAAAGCACAGGAGGATGGACGAAGAGGGGAAGGCATTGAGCAGGCAGGGGGAGGCTGTTCCTGCGACTGGGACAGCAGCAAGCTGAGTTTTCAAAGTGCAAGTCAGGGGATTTAAGAAGCGAAGACTAGAGAAAGCAAAATAGGAAAATGCAATCGCAATCTCCCAGTGACACATTTAAATAGTTCTGCCCTCCTTAAACTCTGGATTTGCTGCAGTTTACATCACTAATCCTCACATTCCTCACATGCCAGTCAGACCTCTTAAAGGGGCACTTCAGCAGGGCTGAGCTCCGCAACTTGCCATTCCCCTGAATGACAAGCAGAAAGTGCTCTCAGATATTGTGTCCAATACGCCTTTGCAGCCAGCAGGCAAACAGCGGTATGTTCTCCGATCAATATGCTCAGTTTCACCTCATGCCAGCCTATATATACATATATATATTGTATTTACATATATTTCATGAATTACATGTGCTTCTGAATTAAAAGAAAGACACGGAAGTGCTAGCTCATAGTGTATTTCAATACAAAAGCTCTCAGTGCAAGCATTTACAGAATCAGTTTATCTATATGAGTATCCATATGTGTATAGTGCAAGAATCAAAAAATAAATAAAAGCAACAACACTAAATGATTGCTGTAACTCCCATTTGTAACCTAGCAAGGTAAGACCACAGTGAACTTTGATTTCTGAAGATATTTTAACAACCAAACGTTTTCCTTCCAAGCACATGTTCTTTGAGGAGATATATCAGGTTAAAAGAGTTTACGTTGGAAAAAAAAAAAAAAAAGACATCTTAAGCAAAGGTTAAAAATTACACTATGAAAAATGAGATCTTTCTGGAGGCCAGGTAACTAAATATCAGAGGAACATGTTATCTTCATGGAGAAAATTTGAGTTTTAAGTGAAACCAGAGGGGAACGGGTCACTCCGCATGACCCTGCAGGCATGCTAAACAAGCCTAACTCCATTTCAGAATCCCTCATTGACTGCTGCAGCGAGGTGCTTGAAATGGGGCTGTGAGGCTCGACAGCAGTATTGTTTTCCGTCTCCATTTTTCACAGAGAGCCCAGATGAAACCTCAACACAGAAAAATAAGAATTTCCACTTAGACTATTTTTCCTTCTTCTGGAGTCAACTATCTGAAGGTTTGGTGTTTTGATAAATCAGTGCAGCCACTGTACCTTAGTATCTGCTCATGCTGATTAGTTCAATTAGATCTAAAAGTCTGCCTTAGATATTGTAGTTAGTAGATTTTAAATTCTATGTTTGATCCTAGGCATTTTAATAACTACGTTTCTTTGTACATACATGTTTATTGGGTTTACGTTTTATTTGGATTTCTGTTTTTCAGTTGTTGATAAGATTTATTTTTCCATTTTGAAAGTTTATTTTAGTTGCTTACTTGTAAGTTATTATTATTATTATTATTTTTTCCTCTTTCTATTTTTTCTGCTTTATGTCAAGTCTGCCTGGAGTTTAGGAAGGAATCTTTTAAAGACAGCTTTTGTAACTTGAAATAAATATTATATATTAAACATTTATTTTGTTTATATCCATCTGTGAGACTGAGGTAACACAATAAAAACATATACAATACCTGTCTGCAGTTTTCAAGACTTCACTAATATCTTTGCCAAAATTTCAAGGATTTCAATCTTCTTCCAGTATTATTTTTTTTCCAAATTGCTTTATGAATACTGCTAAAGATGAAATTCACTTTTAGCACATTGAAATGCTTCAGATTTAGAGAAATCCTGATATATACCTTTGGTGTATTTAGTTTGTGGAGAAAAGTTATGAAAAGAGAGTGAGCAGAGGGAGTCAGAGCACTGAGCTCTTATTACAAACATAGGTGCATATATAAGTTCAGATGGAGACTCACATGGCCAAGCACCTAAGTTCAGTGGAGACAACTGCATTAACACGAGGAACTTTATTTGGTTACATGCATTGCTGCGGTGTAGAAATGCTTTTGTAACAGAATTTTGAGAAGTTACTGCAGCTGTAGTAAAGTATTAATTCAGTGCAGGAATGGGAGAAGTCCAGCAAAAAACTGTCAAAAATATTCTCTTATTGCGATATTTTGTTTACTTGGGAAATATATATATATATGTGTGTATATATATATATAAGATTCTAGTGACATACAAAAATTTGAGGTCTAGCCCATTCCCTGGTCTGGCCCACAGATCCTTGGTCAGCAGCAGCCAAATGTCAGCTCTCACAAGAAAGCCAGTTGCCAGATGTTGGAACAATTGATGGCCCAGATGACAGAGGTCGCCATTTGTTTGGGGCAGCTGTCCTTCTGCGAGGCAGTGCCCTGGAGGACCGCGGGCAGACGCCAGATGGCTTGGGGTGGGTGCTCTGGCTGCCCCCAGGGCCATGGGCTCCTTGTAGGGGCTGAGTGCAGCAGATTCCCAGGAAGATATCGGCCAGGGGAGGTGGGATTTAAATCCCAACCTTTGAAGACAGTGCAAGTCAATATGAATGAATTTGAGGCTGAGGGTTATAATTATTGTTGCGACGGGACAGCAACAGCAAAGCTGAGTTCCCATATAACATCTGAATACCCAAATCATTAAGCTTTCCTGTGACCTGTATATCTTGGGTCAAATTCATATGGAGACTACAAACCCCACAGGCTAAATTATATATTTCAGGACACAGCTAATCAGTCGCGCCTAATAAAACTACAAGAAAATTCATGCTGTAAATTGACATCACCATGGACAAACTGCATGTTAAGGCGCACTGTAAAACAATGAACCTAGTGCTTTCCAGCCTCAAATTGTGATGACAGGAGGGGGATCTGATAGAGGAGCTATAAAGTCATTAGTATAAAGGAGAAGGTGAATAGTGAACAATTGGTCACTGTCTTTTCCATACAAGAGCTGAGAGTCATCAAAGGCATTCAGCAGGACTCAGATCCATAATAAACAAAAGGGAAAACTTCCTCACCCTGCACGGAGGTGATACGTGGAACTGCTTGCTGCAGGACAGGAAGGGGACCAGAGGTTTATGACCATTCAGAAATGCATAAGTTCATGGCAAACAAATCCACCAAGGATGACTGAACACAGTCACGTGCTTCCTCTGGACTTGTGCTGTTGTCTGGGTTATTTATTAGGCTGTATCAGGTACAGGCTTATGAACTTGGTGGATACTTGGTTGGGCCATTACAGCCATTTTCATGACCTTACCTTCAGCACTGTATAACTACAGAAATATGACGAAGGAAGGCATTTTTTTTAAGACTCTCTATCTAGTAGCTTGGCCAGCTTAGTCCAGTCTAAGGAAAAATGCGTAACGCCTGACAGCTGACTTGTTGCAAAAGCTCTTTGGATGTGTGGTGATTTTCAGGCTTCCTTTTCAGTTTTGTCCTCCTCTCAGCAGAGAAACAGATGCTTATGTAATGAACATCAGTTCATAAACAACAAATCTGCTTTACTTCATTGTCTTTTGTACCTGTATAGAAACAATTCATTGACCATTAGAAGCCTCACATGGCAAATCAGCAGTTACCTCCTTTGGGCAAGAGATTGTATTCCTGGGCCCCAGTCCTGGATTCCTTTATTTTCCAGGGTAAATCTATACAGTTTAGCAGTCATGTGCTATAATCTCATGCTTGCTGCATGGCAGTTTCCAAGGAAACTCGCAGGCTGCACATGCTAGAAGTGATCCTGAGGGGATGTCAGCTATGATTGCCTTGGTGGAGGCTTTGCTTGGAGTGGAAGCTTACCCATGGTAGAATCTGGGTTTCCCTTCCCAGATTAGGAATTGAATGCTAGAATTTGTTTATGAGAAAGCACATATCTTGTTTTCTAGGCAGAGACCGGAAGACTTCATTGTAACTTAATTACGTCAGTGTATTTTTTTTTCCAAGACATGTTACATCTATTTCTTTAGCCTAATATTTGTGATGTGGCAAAGCTTGATATGTCCCTCTAACACTATTTTGTGAAGGTTATTTAAAATGTTAATAACCTTGTAGGAAAAAAAAAAAAAAGGACTAGGAAAACACACACAAAAATATAAGCTAAATAAAACAACTCATTTCCCTGGGAAGCATAAGCATTTGTAAAAGGGTAATGTGCTAGAAAGAGAAACCTAGTTTAAAAGATGAGACAAAGGTCCAATCTCCTAACAAAGTCAAAGTAGTATGTGGTATCTGTATACTGCCTGTATCCAGTACCACCTGAATATGAGGAAGGTTATCAGGCTGTAGCTTTTTAGCTACAGAAAGGTTAAGCCTTCCCACACTGCACAGTTCCTGTACATCCCAGTAATCATGCATTAAGTTTATAGGGCTATTTGTGAAAGTGTTTGTCCGTGTATATACCATGCACCTACACATTTTGCCTGAGGCTGCAGAGGATATGCATTTTGGAAGATGATTGTAGATTTTCTCTGTTTTGTTTTGTTGTTTTCTTTTGTGTTTGAGGTCATGGGCGAATGTTAATTGGGGGGCCCCTTAGTCAGAGATATAACACAGTGAAATATAATGGACTGCAGCAAAAGAGAGATCAGAATACATGTATCTTCCGGCTTCCAAATACTGGAGGAATGTTTGAAAGGAACTGGCATATCATTTGAAAAATACTTTTATTGTCCTTCAAGAACTGAATCTCTGACTGTGAAACATCAGAGTTTAAATCCAAACATTTCTTTCCACCATGTAATTTAGGACACTGAACAGAAAAGTTTGGTGATGGCAAGGCACAGCCAGGAACAGAAGGGAGAAGGTCAAAGCCTGTGTCTTCCTATTCTAAAACACAAAAGTAATGAAAAGTAAATAATTCCAGCCAACTCCTCCCTCTGCATTAAAATACACAGAAGAGAAAATAAAGGTTGGAAGAACAGAAAGCTACTACATGTTACCAGCTATTTTAAACTGTTTTAAATTAGGTAGGAAATCAGTGCCATATTATCACACAAAATGTACAGCATAGGAGGAAACATAGAAGCACTTCCCTAAATTTACCAAAATGCATTTGTTTCATAACAAAAATATGTATAAGGAGGAATGCGTATCCAATCTGGAAGAATGTTAGCATTTAACACTCTTTCCATCTTTGTGAAAATACTCCCCTTCTGGGACCTTGCCAAGAAAGAGATTTTGACAGGCTGACTTCTTCCAGGGAGAAACTTCATGTCTAAACCCAGCTTTAGCTATGTGACTTTTCCTTCTGAATACTAGCTAGTTTTTTAATATATATTAGTATTATTATTTTATTTTAATATATTTTTAAATGAAGGTTCTTGTCTGATTTCTGACCAGGACAATATTATTTGGCACATTTAAATTCATCAGGTAGTTGGTAGTCACACATCTATAGAGTGTCTGCTAACTTTTAATCTATAAACAATGGCAGAAAACAATATTTGTTTTTAAACATATGCAATTGCAAAATGAAACATAGAATTAAAAAAAAAAAAAAGGAAAAATTTCCTTCATGCCATTTCCTTTCATTTACAACACCTTGAGATCAAAAAAATAAATCCACAAACAGGAAGTTGTTTTAAAATTATAGCTTCTTCTATGAAGCTGACATTCTTGGTTGCCTGCTCTCTTTGAAGAAGAATAATTGAACAGGCTCCAGTTACAGGGCCCAACTCTTTTGAAAGCAGAGCTCTCCAGGTGAAGGTTACTCTTTACTCAGGGGTTAATCAGGGACCTAGATTTCTGGGATTGAAAGGATTGAAAACAAATTCCTCTCTTCAGAATTACCCAAGATTTCAGTCTCCAATGTTGATTGGCATTGATAACAGCTTCTCTCTCTCTCTCTTTTTTTTTTTTTTTCTCTTTAATGAAAACATCATCAATTATCTTTCCTCCTTAAAATATTATCAGCTTCCACCTCTGGATACTGTAATAACAGAAATGTCAAAAACTTTGATTTCTAATTCAGGCAAGTTACCTTAGCACGTTTGAGCTTAAAACCCTAGAGTTGGTTTGTGCTTGTGGTGTGCTGTTGCTGTATAATGTTACAGATGAAGACAATGGGAAAATTTGTACACTTAAGAGTCATTCTTGGATTGCAGTTAGAGCCCAGATTTCTGTTCCATAGTTTATGGAATGGGCTGGAAGTCAGCTTCTATCATAGCCACTCAGTACAATGGAAACACTCATCCTCCACAAAGACAGAGAAACAAGAAAAAACGTTTAAGAAGGATGAGACATAATCCAATAAACAGGTGGTAGATAATGGACCAAAATGGAGCTGGATATACTGTGGGTATATGTGTGAAGGAAATCTGCTTTTCAGTCTCCTGACTAGGAATAAGTGAGGTGAGACAGGACCCAGTGATACTGACAATTTGAAATGAGCTGAGGATGAGGAGGAAAGTGGTTCTTAACTGGGTCTTCTGAATGTCTTCCAAAATGTCCATATCTTCTTTAGTAAGACAGAAAAGAAAATACACAGTTTCATTATTTTTAAAAACATTCTGTATGGAAAAAATTCCTAGATGAGACAAACACCAAGGGGAGGTTTTTCCCTGTCAAAAAACTACCCCCATGGCACTCTGCTCTTGATTTGCCTGCTCTGGGACTCAGGCTGAAGCATCAAGTAAGCCTGCTCTGGACAGTCAGGTAAAACAGACAGTCCCTGCTGTCATACTTTTTCCCTACTTTACCTCTTAAAAAAAAGAAAAAAAAAAAAAAAGTGTGAAATAGAAGTGTATGGTTCATCCTTGACAAATGAGCTTTCCATTTTTTTTGCTATATAGCTGTCCAGATGAAGACTGCTAGCTGAACTTCTAATCGGCAGATAATTTGGCTTCATTTGAGCTTGTGCAGTTACATCTGTCCAGTGGTTGCATCTGTCCAGATCATTTAATCCCTTAAAACAAAAGTAGACACTGCTTATTTTAATTCAATGCTTTTAGAAATACTTTTTCTATTTCCAAGACAGAGGCTTGTTTGGCTGTTTTTAGCCACTTTTCTTCCTTTCTGCGTCGCCAGACTTCTCTGCTTCTGGCTTGGAGACTTTCCCAAGGGTCTGTAATGTTCCAAAGAGAGCAAGAAAAAGAAAACATGAGAGCCCCAGTCAAGTATGGTGATGGTACTGAACCACTTTATTCTGTGAGGGAGTACTGCAATATTGTGCTACTTAGCACTCATTTTATTCCATTTGGGAATTTATTTTATGCACAGAGAAACTGAAGCAGCGAAATTTGTCCTGCAAGTCACTGAGGGCTTCAAAAAAACAGAAGAACATTCCCAGTTCCCCTTGATTCTTGTCAAGCCATTCAGCAGCGTTGCAGAAGGAGCTCTACACCTGAAGGAATAAACCATGAGCAGCTTGCCTTGAGGTCAGGGGAGCCGGTCTGAAAGCTCACGTTAGCGCTCTGGGGTTCCCATTCCCAGCTGTCAGCATAGCTGCTGAGCAGTTCACATGGATTACCCGGAGTTTGCCTCCTTCCATTCTTTCCCACTGTTTGTCAGCCCTGCTTTTTGACATCTCATTTAAAATTAGACCCTAATTTTGAAATCTGATCTACGGGAGCGCCGCTCGGCAGCTCCAGGAGCTCAAGCAAAGTCTGCCTGCAAGAAAAAGCTTGTGGGATGCCAGCCAACGACTGCAACTGTTCGGGGCCAGGGCGCTCCCAGGTTTGTCCAGCATCCAGCTTTCTAGGATTGCGTCCGCGGTGGAGCCCCCAGGTGCTGGGAGCGGCGGGCGGGCGGAGCCGGAGGCCCGCGAGTGATGCTCCGGGGCCGTGCGCCATCTACCGCCACGGCCGCCGGCCCCCGGCCCCCGCCCGGAGCATCTCCTGTACTCTCCTGTCAGCTCGTAGGAGAAAGAACTTGGAAAAAAAAAGCAAAAAGGATGATTTTCCTTTTTTTTTTTTTTTTTTTTTTTTCCCTCCCTTCTCCCCCTCCCCCGTGGTTGAAAGCTGTTCCGAAAACCATCCAGGGACACGCCGCATATTTGTTTCTGTGTCTGAAGAAAAAGCTGAGTTATTTGCAAACCCATTTAAGAACTCACAGGAAGAAAAGGTCCTTTCAGAAAGTCAATTTTGGCTTTTGTCTCAACGGTATTGTCCATATAGAAATTTACTTGTGTAGGACATAAAAGTGTAACTGAGCTCCAGGCCAGTAAAAATCACTCAATGATTTCTTTCAGTGTTTATAAGTGCTTAAAAACCTCTATTCACCCCCCAAATTTTACTGATGGCAAAATGAGTGTTGGAGCAGGGGCTATAATAAGCAGACCTGTGTCCTGTGAAAGACAGATATATTAAGAAGGATGCAGCCCACTGCAATCTCATCTGTACCAGGATATTAGTGCCTAAAGTTAGTTCATGCTCAGAATATGGTTACAAATTGTTTAGCTCTCTAGATACAAAATTCATAAGGTTCTTCTTCATGACTGAAACTGCTATACACTTACTTGATCACACATGTTCAGGGGACATAGGTGCCTATGTCTTATCTAAAAGTCTGCTGTACATCAAATTCAAATCAACAGACAGTAAATATCTGTCACAATTCTATAATTTAAATAAAAAAATAAAATGAAACCCTACTAATTTTACGTACAATACTGAGTTCAAAATTAAGGCTGTAAATGCATTTGTTTGAAGGCACAGTTTGTGCCTGACCTCCTGTCATCAATAACAAAGTCAAACCAAATATCAGCTATTTGTAGTGTGGAAGACTAAGGGTACATTTTGCTTACTTAACCATACGTATCTAGTTTCATCTGGGGGGCCGTCATGTTTGTTCATAGAGCATGTGTCAGTCATATCTGTTTTTCTCACCTGGACATATTGAATAAGACTCAGAATTGACTGCCTTGTGAAACACCCACATTCAGGCTGCTGGACTGGGTCTCCAGAGGCTGAATCTCTATGGAGGCTCCAGCAACTGCAATGGAGGCTCAAGCAGTCAGTACAACCATAAATAGTGAATGTCCCTATAGAGAACAGAGAACTCCCTGTAAAGTCCTAAACTTTGGTGTCTTAGTTTTGAACTGCATTCTCTTGTGTTTCTAAATAAGTTTAAGATGGTAATGAACTTCAATGGTTGTAGCACTTACCCTTCATGTGGCAACCTAAGAGCTCGTACAGCCAAGAGAAAGCCTGGTTTCTAGTCTGCTTCTCTAGACAGGAGCTGATATTAGGATGCAGACCATGTAGGAAAGATTCCTCACCACAGTAGCAGCAGTGACCTTGGTCCTGGATTGAGAAGATGAATCTTAATGTCTTTAACATCTTTTTGGTGCAACTGCAAAAAGAATGCCTAAAATCCAATTGCTTGGGACTGTCCTAAACATGGACACTGAGGAAAATCAATCCAAATGAACTAAAGGTGTAAATTTAAAGCATTAAAACTCACTTTTAGTGTAAGTGTAAAGACAATTTAATACTGAATAAAGGGATCCTCTAAGGAGCTTAATGAGGTTTTGCTAATCCACTTAAAGAAGTGAATCTTTCTTGAGTTTTCCCTGTGCACACACCCCTAATCTTTTGTCATAAATTCACTGTTCCTCTGCTTGTTTGCATAAATTTCATAAATCTCATTGGGTCAATGTGCTAAATAATGGCCATCTATATTCCGATTATTCTGCTCAGCTATACTCATGTATACTGGAGCCGGGTGAGAACATTGCTGACATTTTTTCTGACAGTTTGCAAACTTCTGTGACATTTCAATGCTTGTATACCATTTCAAGTCTTTGATAAAAAAATAAAAAATAAAATAAAAATCTATCTATCTATCTATCTATCTATCTATCTATCTATCTATTTCTTTTTCCCCCGGGATTGTTAGCTGTCTTTGTACCTCTGACAATTCCTGAAGACTGACTGTTTCTTCTGCCCACTAGTGATCTGGAAGCAGGAGCTTAATCTTGGGAGAGGGGAGTATCAATACAGTCTTCAGACTTTTTAAATACAGGAGATGTTCGGGCTCCCTTTGAAGCTTAGCATTTAGAGCACACATCAAGGAAACATAGGATGAGGATTCTTTTCTTCTTCATGAGAGATTTCAAATAGAGTTTTTTTTTTTCTACTTGCTCACAGTGCCCAACTCAGAAGTATTTTTTCCCTTCAAGCACCAGCATACATCCAACACCAAATACCTAAGTGGAATTAACACCAGGAAATCAAAACGCGCCCCGTTTTGCTTCCCTGTGAGACAAACTGAAGGGAAACCGGCGACGACAGGAAAGACGAATTCCTCGAAATATCACGGTCTGGGGCCGTGTGAGCCCGATGCGGACCAGCCCCTCCAGCCGTCACCGGCCATTTTCAGCAGCCCGGCCGCGGCCGGTGCGTTGCCGCCGCGGGGCCAGAAGAGGGAGCCGGCGGCCCCCGGCAGCCCGAGGTGCTCCGGCATCGGCTCCGCGGGTCCGGGTGCGAGGAACCAGGCGGAATCCACCTGGACAGGGTCCGGGCAAAGCCGGCTTTGTACACAGGCTGGCCAAGCTGGTGTGGAAAGGTTTAAATTAGGGTGGGAGGATGACACGCTGAGGAAGGTCTTGTGCCCTGTATGGGGAAATGGCCCAACCGGGGAACCCTCAAGTTCCTGTGAAGCAACGGGTGCAAGCAGGAGGGTTTGGAGGCCTGTGTGTTGTTGCAGGGCTGTGTTCTCACCGTGATCTCGGGGATGGCTTACATGGCTGGAATGCTGCCATGAAGGGGTGCAGGCTCTTTAGGAAGGACGGGCTGGAACGGTAAGGAGGAGGAGTTGCTATTGGCGTGAGAGAGCAGTGGGGATGCATGATGCTCTGCCTAGGGATGGGTGATGAGCCAGCTGAAAAGGATCAGCCTTCAACAGGTCAGCATAGGCACGCAGACCAACGTGATTGTTGCTCTGATGGGTGTCTACTACAGAATACCTGATGGGAAGAGTTGAGAAAACGTTCTTAAGACAGCTGGAAGAAACCTCATACTCACAGGCCCTGGTCCTCACAGGGGATTTCAACCACACCGGTGTCTAGTGGAGGGACATCACAGCAAGGTACAAGAAATCTAACTTTCTGCAGTCCTTTGGTGATAAATTCCTGACAGAGGTGACTGAGGAACCAATGAAGGAAGTATATAAAGAAGGAAGTATATAAGGAAGGAAGTATATATGGAAGGAAGTGTATAAGGAAGGAAGTGTATAAGGAAGAATTGTTCAGGGATGTGAAGGTCAGTTGCCATCTTGTCAGCAGTGACCATGAGAAGATGGAGTTCAAGATCCTATCAGTATGGAGCAGGGCAAATAACAGGATCACAAACCTCACCTTTAGGAGAGCAGATTGGTCTGTTCAGGGATCTGTTTGGAAGAAATCCATGGGGAGCAGCTTGGAGAGAAGAGGGCTTGAAAAGAGCTAGTTGATTTTCAAGGATAATTTTATCCAAGCTCATGATTCATCCATCCACATGAGTGTTCAAGCGGAGGTGATAGGAGACCTGCATGGATGAGCAAGGAGATCCTCAGTACACAAACATAAAAAAGGAAGCAAACAGGAGATAGAAGCAAGGCAGTGCTTCACATGGGAGGAATATGATTCAGAGGAATACAGAGACACTGTCTGAGTATGTATGGGTGGGGGTTAGGAAAACCAAAGCCCATTTAGAGTTGAATCTGGAAAGAGATGTGAAGAGCAACAAGAAAGGCTTCTTCAGGTATATCAACAGCAAAAGGAAGACTAAGGAAAATGTGGGTCCATAGACAAATGGAACAGGACACCTGGTGACAAAGGACAGCACAATGTCAAGGTATTCAGAACCTTCTTCATCTTGGTCTTTACTGGGAAGATTGGCTTTCATGAAACTGAGGTCCCTAAGAGAGGTGGGACAGTCTGGCACAGGGAAGACTTGCCCTTAGCAGAGGAGGATCAGGTTAGGTAGTATTTAAATAAATTCTTAAACATATAAGTCAATGTGATCTGATGGGATTTGCCCATGACTGCATAGGGAGCTGGCACTCTCATGTCATTGCAAGGTCATTCTCCATTTTCTTTGAAAGGTCACAGCAATTTAGGTAGATTCTTGAGAACTAGAAAAGACCAAATGCTACTCCTACCTTCAAGAGGGGCAAGAAGGGAGATATAGGAAACAAAGGACTGATCAGCCTCACCTCAGTCCCTAAGAGATTAATGGAGCTTCTTATCCTGGAAAACAGTTCCAGACACATGGAAGACAAAAAGATGATTGGGAGTACTCAGCATGGATTTATAGAGGGGTAATCATCCCTGAAATACCTGATATGGCTGATCACTTTGTGGGTGACTCAGGAGCAATGAAACAGGTTGCTCAGAGAAGCCGAGGTGTCTCCCTCCTTGGTGATATTCAAAAGTCATCTGGGCGTGGTCCTGGGCAACATGCTGTAGGTAGCCCTGTTTGAGCAGGGGGGTTGGACCTGATGATCTCCAAAGGTCTCTTTGAAATTCAACCATTCTGTGATTCTGTGATTACAACTCCTTAAAAGCCTTCAACAATTAAGTGATTATTTTGGAGGACAAGGGGAGAGCGGTGGATGTTGTTTATCTTGAATTTGGCAAAGATTCTAACTGTACTGCCATTCTTGGCAAAGGTACTGCCATTCAGATGAACCTCAACATGGTGGAGAAACCTCATGAGGTCTGACAAAGAGAAGTGTGAAGTCATTTTGAGAAATACCTTCAGGCACTAATACATGCCGGAGACTCAACAACTGGGAAGAAATTTTGCAGACTAGGCCCTAGGGGTCCTGGTCCACAAATGGTTGACCATGAGCCAGCAATGCTGGCTCACGGTAAAGAAAGCCAACAGTATCCTGGGCTGTATGAGTAAGAGCATTACCAGGAAGTTGAGTGCTGACCTTTGCTTAGTACTGACGATATATATCTGGTACTGGGCTCCCCAGCTGAAGAGAGACATGAATATACTGGAGTAAGCCAAGCACAACTATGATTAAATGCCTAGAGCATCTAACTATGCAAGGAGATACTGAGAGAACTGGGACTCTTCAGCCTGGAGAAGAGAAGGCTCAGAGATATCTTATCAATGTGTATAAATATCTGATGGGAGGAGAAAAGAACACAGAGCCAGACTGTTTCTCAATGGTATCCAGTGACAGGACAAGAAGCAGTGGGCACAAATCGAAAGATAGGAAATTCTGCTTAAACATTCTTACTTAAAAAACAAACAAACAAACAAACAAAAAACCAAAAACCTTTCATAGTGGTCTAATACTGGAAAAGGTTTCCCAGAGCATCTGTGAAGATGTTGTCCTTGGAGATACTCAAAACACGTCTGGACATGGCCCTTGGCAACCTGCTGTATTTGACCTCTCATGAGCAGGGACTTGACAGTCTCCAGAGGTCCCTTCTAACTCCAGTCATCCCATGATTCTGTGATACTCAGCAGTTTTCATATCCCCAAGTAAATTACCACAATGAATAAACAAGAAAGGGAGAAATAAAGCAGCCGGTAGGAGTTCAACACTGCATGAGTACAATCGATATTCATCAAATAGAAAAAAGCAAAAAATCAATAAGCTAAAAATTAAAGAGTAAAAGAAAAAGAAATCTTCTCTTTCAATAAAAAGGCACAACTGATCTCCACTGCTACAGACCATGGAGCCTTTCTCATTCAGTGCATGCTTTCAGCTCAAGGATGCAGAGGACAGACTTAAGGCTGCAAGGACAATCATTTCATATTCGTTATGTGAGTTGCTTTGAAAATCTGATATTATTTCCATTTAATGGCTTTTCCTTTATGCATATAATATACACGTAATGTATATATACGTATATATGTATACATGTAAACATATATAGATTCTCTCCTGGGATGTGTAAATATGTCCTCAGGGCTGAACAATAAATTTCCATTGCTCTCTCTGGAGGAACAAACATCTAGAAAATCAGAAGGAAATAGCTCAGACATATTTTAGTACTAGCATGTAGATCATAGTGGTTCTCATTACATGTTTATTAAGACAAATAATGCTGATGAAGTTTTGGCCTTGAGTATTTTGTGAAGTAAATTCCAGTTTTTCTTCATGTTTGTAAGAAGATTAGACACAGAGTAGTTTCAAACAGAGAAGGTGAGTAGCAGAGCTCCCTTTGTCCATGGCTTCAGTGACCTTCCAGCTGCCTTTAGGACCATGACAAGATACAGAGATGGTGGGTGGTGAGGGGTGGTTGTTGGTGCAGAGCTCCCTTCATCTATGGCTGTGGAAACTTTCCAGCAGCCTGCAGGACCATGATGGTGTATAGACTGGGGCTATATGTTTTTCTGAATTTCAGTCAATGTGCAAGTTGCAACACTCTCCAGCTGAGCAGCAGGGGAGGAAGAGAACAAGACAGTGCTATGTCCAGATCCAGGGCTATGGCTATCAAGGAGAATCAAAACCAGAATAGCCACCCTCTGTCACCACAAGCAACCCTTGCATCTATGCTCCACGCTCTCACAGCCTCACGCCAAGGCTGCCAATGCCATGTCTCCCAGGACACAGCCCCCCCCACCAAACCCACTGTGACATGGCCCACCACCAGAGCTCTGCCCACTGTGATATGGCCACTATGTCCCTACGACTGGTGACAGGTTTTCATTTGGGACCAGCCCTCAGCTACCCTAGGAGAAAGATTGCAGAGCTGCCATCGTCCACGTCCGTGGTGACCTTCCATTTCCACATAAGACCATGATGGGGTACAGGGTGGTGTTATCTATCCTGTAGAGTGCTGACAAGTCTCTGTCTGAATGGCATTTGAGGGAGAGGACAGGAACGTGCTGTTGTATGTTTGCACGTCTGTCTGGGCATCTAGAGGTGATGCAACTAAGGAAAAGCAGCCACTGTCCATCACTATGAGCAGCCCCTGCCTCCCTGCCATACCCTCCCTGACCTTTCCTCTTCAACCCTTGCTTACCTGATTGCTAACCTGCCAGCCTGGTTTGGTGCAGCCCTTTCTGTTGCCTTCCTGGGCTGGCCTTGTCACTGACCCCATGTGACATGGCCACAACCAATGTTCTGCTTGCTGTGGCATGGTCATAACATTACCAGGGCTGGTGCCAGGAGTTAGTGCTGCACCATTACGACACAGATATTATTTGTCACCATTCAAGTGAGAAGAAATAATTAAATAATAATAATAATGAAAAGAAAAAGAAGTAGTGTCTGGTGGAAATGTTTGGAGTGTGTCTTTGGTCACTTCTGCTTTTCTCAGATTTCTGCATCCACCCAGTGTTCCTGAATGAGAATTTCTCTGAAGCAGGACTCACAGCACTCTTGAGCACCTGAGAGGTGTCACAAGGATAGAAATGGAAAGGTAGTAAGAGAATAAGGCAAAGAGGAAAATTAGGAACCCGAGCTAGGAGGAAGGATGCATGCAGTGAGGCAGGAGTGGTTGCCCAAAGAGAGAAGCAAGGGCAGGAGGAGGAAAGCAACAGAACAGAGGTTCAGAAATACAAGGAGGCAAAACCAAAAGCAGAAATAACAATGACAGGAAAGTTTATAAGCACTACACAGTCTTGTCCAGATCCTGCAATGGCCATCAAAATCCCTAACTCTATTCTTTTGATGTTCAGGAAACAGCTGGAAACCCTGATCATTTTGCTGCAGTGTTAATCCTTGCCACAACATATTCTGCCAAAGATCATAGAGGTATGTTCCTGCAGTTTCACAAGTTGCAGGCAAAGCTCTCTTCTAATCTCAGGTGCTGGTGAAAGGAAGTATACTGCCTTATTGTAGAGAGCTATCTCTGGACTCTAGACATTCCAGATAATTTATATACATTTCCAGAGTACAAAAGTTATGAAAATGCACACTTACAGTTAGGCAATGTGAATATTTCCTCAACAGTATTGATTTGTCTTTTATCCATGTTGTTTGGTTACAACACTGAAGAAGGCCCACGGTGCGAGTTCTTTTGTATTTCTTATGCTGAAAATAGCTTGAAACCATGTTACAGTGAAATGAAATGCTGTAATTTAAGTGTTTAAGGAAATTTGCAATAAATTCAGCTATGTCAGTCAGTGCTTTGCTGTCCATAAATTTTAGGTTATGAATTTTTGCATCCTTTTCCCTAACTGACCCAGTTGGGAAAGGTCACCTGGTTATTAGAGTCAGGCAATCAAAGGAGACTGGTTTTGTTTTGTTTTGTTTTGTTTTATCCACATTGTTATTTAATATGTCGGTCGCTACTGAAATTGTAAGTCTTATGCACCCTAACACATCAGGACATCTAGCCTGAGGTGAACATACAACCACCACTATAAGTCTGTGTATTGATTTTATTACCATGCTGTCTAGAAGAAATGACCTTGCATCTGTCAGTTACCAAGAACCTCAGGTGATAATGACTTTAACGTGGAATTCTTACTAAGAGCTTGTGGGCCTCAGAGTGTCTTTTTGCATGTAATTGATATTTTGTCAAATTTTGCCCCTCAAGTATTGCTGATTTTGTGTTGGTTACTGATCCAATTGCACAGCTGCAAATACAAAAAAAAAAAATGTCTTCCAGTATCTTCAGTTCTGCATGTGTATTGAGAGCTCTAGTATCTGCTAGTACACATTAGATATTAGTGAATATTTCTTTGGTGTGTCTACACTGGTAGGTAAAACAAGGGACTCAAGTGCCATTATAAGTACATAACTGCCCCTTCCTGCCCCTTTTTTTTTTTTTTTTTTTTTCCCCCTTTCTTTAATTTTCTTCCCTCCCTCCCTCCTTCCCTCTCTCCCTCCCCACCTTCCTTCCTTCCTGCCTTCCTGCCTTCCTGCCTTCCTGCCTTCCTTGGTTCCTGTATAGATTCTGAGATAACATGAAAACTTATCTACCAGAGTGATATTTTCATCATGTGGAGCTGTGGGCTAATATTGCATACAGTGGCTTGTGTCACGAGGAGTGTTTGAGGGTACAGTGCTGGCTGCTGCAAAGTCAGAGTGCACATAGGGTGGGGGACACCCAAACCACTGCATTCTTCTCCACGTGGCCTTTTGGGAATGGTCCTGGCACATGTTATCCTCTGAACTGTGCCCAGGCATTGTCTTGGAGAACTCTAACTGGGACAGGCGACATCCCTGCCAGGGAGTATGCTAACAATTATGCAGCACAGAAGACTAGCGGTCCCATCCACTGCTCGAATCCATTGTATGGCACCGTTTTATTTTGCAGCATATATATGACCTGTATTTAAAACGATCAGGTGAAGGCCTACACTTTTTTTTTTTGTTTGTTTCTTTCAGAAATATTATGGGATTAGGTTATAAAGCCACCTCTTCCCTCTAACTCTTCCCAGTCCCCGCATAGGCTGTGTATGAAGGTCTGTATTTTTTGTATTGTTTTCTTCAATACCAGACCAATTCAGCATCGCCTCTTGAGCTCAAATCAGTCGTGTACTTGCTCTGTGCTAATAGCTATTATTATGTTGGCCTTTTTTCCCTTGAACAATTCAATTGTCCGTGCTGTTTGGAGGCATTTATCGAGATCTGTTTCCCTCAAGGATGCCTCCTGCAAACTAGACTAATTTGTCCCAGAGACAATCCTAAATTCAGTATTGGAATCTTTAATGTCCATAAAGTTACACATATTGTTTTCAGTTTTGAATATGTGTTTAGTCTTTATTCTGATTTTCATATTTCTAGGTAATATGGAACAAGAAAACAAAGCAAAGAAAAAAATATCCCAGTAGTTCTTGTCTAGCTGCAATATAACCTTTTGTAATACAGATAGAAGATAACTAAACTTCAGACCAGAAATGGTCAAAAGCATGTATTTAATGTAAGCAAGGAACTTCATAGAATACCTGGTGCAGAAAGATACTAAGTTTACTAAAACTAGCAGACACAATTTCCACTTACTAATTCTAATGACGAGATTCAAGCATTAAAATGTATTTTGCAGGCAATGCAGCCTTTATAGCTATTACAACCATAATAATGCCATAATGACTTAGCTATTTACTGATATAAGAATGCAGATTTAAGTGAGTAGTGTGCCACCTTTACACACAAAGATATAATGATCTACATAAGTAAAGTATTGGGAATGTTTCCAGTGTGAATACACTTTAAAGAGAGAGAGAGAGAGTATGGAACACATTTATAAGGGATGGTTTATGTGAAGGTGAAGTACAGTATAGTATATATTGATGGTCTGACATCTTTTGCAAATCAGAAGTACAAATTTAAAAGAAGGTACATATAAGATTAGGTTAATAACATAGAATTTATTCTGTTCTGCATTTATATGTCTTCTACATATAATACATCTACATCTACATCATAATTTTTCCTGTGTTTTTCAGGGAATGAGTACTGTTACCTCAATAAAAGGGGAAAATCTGTAGTTATCTGCATACGTAATAAGAATCAGGCAACGAAGTCAGACCTTGCAAATAACCATGCTGTGATCTAAAATAGCAAGTTGATACAGTAAGAAATAGATTAGTCAACATTTCTATAGTCTTATTCTGTCTGGAGTTTTCTGAAATCTTGCTTAACTGTTCCATGCTTCAGGCATCACTTACAACAGCAACATCATTCTCATTTCTCTTGTTTGCTACAGGTAAGTTAGTTAAAAAAAAATTACTTTAATTTCACAAATTTCCCATGGCTATCAGCTGTTTTTCTGTTCTGTTTTCACTGTCTGACTTATGGTTTTGTTTACCTATTCAAAGGGATGAGAAAAGTCACAATTTTAGCTTAAAACTGCAAGAAGCTTTCTGGCACTTCTTATTTACCTTCTTGTTATAGAGCCCTGGGGAAACTCTTAAGGCTAATTTTTGACCATGACAACTAAAATCCTACTTTTTACTGCAATAAAACCTAAGATTATCTTAGAAACTTGTGACTCCAGGGATTTAGTTTTTAAGACTAAGCACTGATTATTACTAGAACTCAAGATAAAAACAATCCTACTGATTTGGAATCAACGCTGCCCTTCTAGATCTACAGAAACAAGCCCAGAAAGCTGAATATTAGCTAATCGGAATTATTATGGATTTGCATATATAGAATTATTTAGTATATCTTTCGAAATGTCTTCATCTTTATGAAAGAAATAGCTATTATTTTGGAAAATTTCACATATAAGTCCCCTTTTGTCTCTTTATGTTTCAATGGCTTGATCCAAGCCTGTCCTTACATACCAAGCTTTTCTGTTTCAAAATATTTCAGTATTCTGCCCACTGGAAAGGCTGAGCTTGAGAAACAGCCAAATGTACATCCTTCTGATGTCATATGTAAACAGAAGCTGTCCTGCCTTGCTTGCTCTTAACAAGTCTTGACAATGTCCCCTTACAGAAAGACAAGATTTTCTTAGTAAATGTATCTGGGAAAAACTTGTTTTGATTGACAGCAGTGACAATACCCCTAAGGGATTGTGAATCATACAGTAATGGAACTGTTGCCTTCTTTTCACACAGAACAGGAGTAGTGTGTTTTGGAGCACCTGGGTGGATGTTCTTTTCCTTCCACATAACTTTTGGGAATTTTGTCTTCTATGTCTCTGAGTTCTAGAAAGCACAAAAGGTGGTAAAATTAGCATTGGAAGGATTGCTTTGAGATGCTTGAAAAGGTGCCATTGAGATAGTTCTGTCACACGCACATTTGCTTTTTTTTTAACCTTTAACCTTTTTTCTTAATTAAATCAAAATTCCTATTGGTGCAGGTTTATCTTTCACAGTATATGTTAGCCAATCACTCATTCATGTCATGCATCATCATCAAAGGTGACAGCTGTGTGAAGCTGTCACAATAATTTTATTATTGTCACTGTTAGAAAGTTTTCAGGGCTGCAACATTTCTACTTCTTTTGAAAAAAAAAAAAAAGTCAAACATGAAATGCCTCATGACTAATAAAACCACTGCATACAGCATATACATGTGGATACATTACATGTGTATGCTGCACAGACATGTATTTATAGTAACATGCTGTAATTATGGTGAAAGTTCTGTCAGCATTTCCAGTATAAACATCATTTTCAAGATTTATTACACAGCTATAGGATTAAATCCCAGATAGAACTTGGCAAATGAGGCCTCAGCCTGGGTAGCTAATTCTTCTACAGATTTCTTTTTCAAAGAATTGCTTTATAGTGTATACAAACACAAACAGAAACAGATGTTTGCAAAGTGTTTTATTTGTGCCGGCATAATTAAAAACCAGCACAGGTTTAAGCTGAAGTTCACCTCAGAAAAGTGCCCAAGTTTAAAAAAAAAAAAAAAAAAGCCTCAATAAAAAGACATCAAGAAAGAACAAAAAAAATGAAAGAACAAAAGAATGAAAGAATGAAAGACAGAAAAAAAGAAGAAAAGAATAGAAAGAAGGAAGGAAGGAAGAAAGGAAGGAAGGAAAGCAGGCAGGCAGGCCACTCATCTTGCTCAGCAAAGTCTGGTTCTTTTCATCATTTCAGATTTGTTTCTGGATAGTGAAGTAATATCATGTCTACTATTCTCTCCTTTAGTTTGTTTTAGTGCAGGACCCTGTTCCAGGCTTCCAAGGGACAGAGAGCAGCATGCTGTCTGAAGCCTTGTGAGCCTCAGTGATGCTGGAGTTACATGAGTGGTCTGGTTTCAGGAACATCTCAATGAACATTTGGCAGACATTCCAGGGAATGTAACTTGTTGCTGTTGGAACTTTTATTTATGTGTCCATATCCTGCTCTGTTTTGGTGTTTCCATTGCTTGCAAAAAGACACTAGTTCAGCAGGAGACAGCCCGTGCGTAATCTACTCAGAAAGACACCCCTGAACTTACTGCTTGCTTCAGGATTAGGAACTGAGTACACACTTTGAGAGGAAAGAAATATTCAGATGTTTGCAGGCTTCTGAGGCATGGACTGGAGGGTTAAGCAGAATCAAAACCACTTGAAGTTATGTTGCATGCAAAGAGCTTGTTCAATGGCAGAACCAGTGAAGGAAATTATTCCAGATGTCACTTTAGGGACAGACAGAAGCATTGCACAGTTGCAAAGGGAAGTCCAAATAAAGTTTCTGTTTCCTTCCACTTTCTAGGTGGTGCCATTCACATCAAACCTTCCTTCAGCTCCTCCTATTCTCCTCTCATACACCCTACTGCCCCCACCCCTGGCCCCAGTACAAGACTGTAGGTCTGCCTATTGATGGTTTTATTCTCAATATTTTTCTCACTTGCAGAGCTAAGTAGATTATTGATTCAGGGATTTGGATAAATCAAAAATAAAATTCAGTTAAAAGTTATAGATACACCAAAATGTATACACCAAATCCATCTCTTCTAAAAATAGTATGGGGCGAATTTGACTTAAAATAAATGTGGGTGAATAAGAATTAGTCTAAAACAAAAAAGAAAGCAGTTTGCATTTTGAAATGGTAAAAATGGAAGATTTTGCTAACTGAATCTCTTAG
The DNA here is from genome assembly GCF_040182565.1 of Anser cygnoides. Classification (NCBI taxonomy): domain Eukaryota; kingdom Metazoa; phylum Chordata; class Aves; order Anseriformes; family Anatidae; genus Anser; species Anser cygnoides. Next base: position 105,051,395 of record NC_089875.1, read on the forward strand.
TGTATATATATATTTTATATTTTATATATTTAAAAAATATATATTTTAAACAATATACATTGAAGAATTATATCAAGTTCCTCAAATATCTCTGTTTCAGCAATAAAATAAGAGTTCCTCTTTAAGTGTTCTGGTGAAATAAATCACATTATATTCATACTTATCAAAGTTGAAGTTTGAACCCTATGAGCATTAACGAAGAAGAGATTTTAATTTTAGTGTGGATAAAATGTCTAAAACGGAAGAAGGCAATAGAAATGTGTCAAAATAAGATAATGTAAAGCTATGAGTGGCTATTGTCAGGCTGATCAAAAAGTATTGTCAAGATTTCTGTCCTCTGTGCATAATAATTATATATACAGAGAGAAACATCATATCAGAGAGGTCATATTTTAAACTGGAGTTGTATGCAAACAAATGCCTTTGAGACTGGCATGTTATTGTCTCTGTTGGTGGCGATGACAACTGATGTCTTACCAGGTGACGAACCAATAGTCCAATAGCAGCTAGGGTTTTGTGTAATGTCTGTCATGAGTACTTCAAATATTAGAGGATAATGCAAAGAAACCTTGTGATTCTTTACCTTGAATATATATATTTATACACATTCAAAAAGATTGAAAAAATCTCACTAACCCACCACTTATAAACACATTATATAAGTGTGTAATAATAACAACATATTTTAATATTCAAAATTCAAATGTTATAGAGAGCTTCATTCATGCTATCCTATGCACTGAAAAAGTCTCTTTCTTCATTAAGGTTCCACTGCAAAAAGGGGTGAAATGCAACAGTCTACTCTTGTATTACATAATTTTCTGAGTGAATGGTTTTTCTGCCAGGTGTCATAGAAGAAAGCTAAAAGCACTAACAATGGTGGTTGGACCAGATAATCTTGGAGGACTTTTCCAACCTTAATGATTCTATAATTCTATGATCTTTAACTAAAACCAACACCACAAATTCTCTCTGATTAACAAAGCACATATATATATATATATAAAAAAATATATATATATATAATTTTCAAAGTTGTTGTTTACTTTGAAACTGTAGCCAAGAAGGAAACCATAACTAGGCACACATTATTTGTCCTCTGTACAATATAGATGTTAATGAGGGATTTTTCATGGTGATTAGTTTCCATATTCTAAGTTAGGATCTTGAGATCTGATATATTAATTTATGCAACCATTATAAACTAAGAAGGGGTAAACTATCCTAACATTGAAAGGTGACCTTTCAGTTATTTCATCAAATTTGAACTGTCAATTTGTTAGCCATGCTTTGTGAACCAGTTCCCTTCTGTTTATACTAACATGCAGCAAGCCTTCAGTTTGGAAAAATTAAGGTGAATAAAGGTCACCAGATCTCTTTATCTGATTGTATCCAAGAAAATTGCTGAAAGCAAGCAAGTGTGCTGTAGGTACATTGATGATTTTTCACAATGCCATTGAGTAGAACCTTGAAATTTGGTGCAGTCATAGATCACGGACCTGAGTGCACACACATAGACAAAAAGAATATATATATATATAAATAAATATAAATATATATATATAAATATATATATATATAAATTATATATATAAAAAAAAAGCTAAAGAAATTCCAAATTTCAGTAAGAATATTCCTTCACAGGGCAATCAATGATTGAGCATTTTTTATTGCATGTTATTTCATCTTTTTAGTGTTTCAGTTTCTCTTGTTTGTAACCTAACATTAGTCTTGTTTTATTCTTATACATTTATTTATCTATAGTTGAGCAATATGAAAATACTCATTGAAATGCCCTACGTGCCCATAAAATTAATTAGATTTACAATTCCAAATGATGGCCACCAAACAACATAGCAATAATCACATAGGGAGAACAAAGTAACTCAGCTAGCCAATAAATCAGAACAACACAGAACTCTTTTTTTTTTTAACCTTCAAGAAATAGAATCTGAACTTGTCCAAATGCTTTATTAAATAAATGGCTCTTCTATGATGCTCAGAAGGTCGTGAAATTTGACTTTTATTTTTTTTTAATGTTTTCTTTTGACCAAGGACATAAAGGGAATAATTAAGCATATTTCTATTTATTGTGTATGTGTTAAGTGTCTCTGTGGTGTATGACATTGTCAACTAACAAGACTGAAAGTTCTCTGATGTCACTACCTGTATTTATCGTTTCAACACAGAAAATAACCATACATTTATTAATTGCTTGAGTTGTTATTAAAAATTACAGTTGTGTTAATGTTATCTGTTAGCCTCTTCAAGACAATGGGTGATGAATAATCGTATATTGCAACTGGGCATTAGTGACCAAAGGCTAACATTCTGTGGCAGAGCACAGAACAGACAAAGGTTGTCTTACTGTCTAATAATAAAATCTTGTCAAAATACCAGATAAGATCTTGGGTGAAGGAGTCTTCATTTGATTTATTCTCCTAGGAAAAAGGGGTCAGGATCTGGTTGGCCTCTAGATCCCAGATTTACCCCATCTTGTTTTAGGATCTGAATCTATTTCAGATCTTAAAAGCCTGATGTTCCCAGATGTCAAGTCCTTCCCACTTCACTCTCTCTACACCAGTGTAGATGGAGATGCACAGCCACTTGCAGAATGTAATTCAGATTTTAGTATGCAACCAAATACCAGGATTTTGGTCAATTACTATTCAACACTAGGGAGCTAGAGGGTGTCTGGGTTTTCTTCAATATAAATGATACTACTAATAGGAAAATGTATAATGTGCTATAGAAAGTAACATTAACAATTTATCATTTTTAATGGTTGGCATTACTGTGCTTTCCTATAATTTGAAAAATTAACAATTATGATTGGATGAAAATCTGAACATTTTAAAATAAAGGATTGACATTTAAGGTAAAAATACTTCTTCACTAATCCTGGTCTTTCTTTTCAATTCGAAACAGTCATAGCAAATTCAACAGACAAAATTCACCAAGGTTAATAAAAAAAATTGATAGCCAATACTGAACTCTGCATCTGCCTGCATGGATGGACTGCTATCCAACTGCATCTTGAATATGATTAAAAATATAATTTGACTTTGAAATCCAAATGCATCTAGCACCTTCCTCCCTAGAGGACCAAACCAGATGTGCCTTGTTTTTATCCTGCTGGCAGCTAAATGTAATTTCCTAGGTAGACATCCACAGAAATTCTGTGATATCCTAAAAAGTAAATTTCATCAAGCTAAACACACAAGATATAAAGCATTAGACTAATGAAATTTTAAGCCCCATCCCATAAAGTTATATTTCACAAAAGTGGAAAGCAGTTTTTATTCCTTTTGCTGCAAATTTTGTGAACATATGGTGTAATGTGGAAACATGGATAGTCAGAGCAGTTAGCAGTTGCTGTGGTACTGCTGGCTTATTTCCACTTTACAAATTCATACGAAGCTAAAATATCACGCTGGTGACATATGCTTACCGGCTCTCCATTTACTGCCTGCAGCTATGGGCTCCTGTATTCTAATGGTAATTCTACAATCTGTTCACTGACAGCTCAGGGGGCCAGATGATATGCACACTACTGACAGGGACATCACTTTCATGAAACATTTACTTCTCTGCACCTGAATATTGAAGTAATCATATAGAGAGTCGACACACCATGAAATAGAGTTAGACTGAAGATTCTGAGAAGAAAATAGCAGACTGTCACTCAAAATAAAGTTCATTTTATACCCAGCAGAGCTAGGTTAAAAGACATTTCCATGCACTGAAAATGCTTTCCATCTTTAAAGCTGCAGTTTAAAAGAAAAATATTTTCCCCATATTTTTCTGCCGTGGCTCAAGGGGTAATTACACTCTGAGACCTGCATTTGAGAAAGCTTGTACTTCCTTGTCCTTAGTTATTTGAATGAAGTCAGAATTAGAGCAGGTGGATAGGCACTGAAAATTCAACCCTTCCACATTGTCAAAAGCAACACAAACTACCTCTGGGTAACTTCAATTTCTTTTCTTGCATGGATCTGCAAGGTTGCTAAGAGGTTTTTGAGCACTTGAAGGACATTTGCACACAGTGATCACTTAGGTTGGATCTTTATATATGACTGAGGCATGAGCATATGAGCAGCTGAGGTGTCAGTGGTGAATCAGCTAGGATGGAATGAGGTGTCTGGTGTTGGTAAGTTATGTCCACGAGAAACCAATGTAGTCAGAAGACTCACTGTATGGTTGGGATCAGCACAAGACTGTTGATGTCCCTAAGCAGACAGAAGCAAGGATGATAATAAGAAGGTTCAGAGGAGAGCTGGTAAAATGTATAATGAATTACAAAAGCACAATGTTTTAGGGAAAAAGGCAAAGATAAATTCCAAGACAAAAAGTTAATTATGCAAAATTAGAGAATAGGCCTAAAAGGTCAGATAATATCTATATTAACCTCTATCATTCCCACCAGAAGATAACAACTGATAGCTAATTTTAGGAAAGAGGAACAGAAGAGTAGAATAAACCAGATATTATTCCCTTGCTAATATAGGCAGGGCAAGAATAAATACATAATGTGTGATCCAGCAGTAGGTAAGAACAGAAAACATCTTTCCAGTACCTACATCACCTGTGAAGGGAAATATGGTATCGATATTAATATATTTTCCGTGTTCTGGTCATTGTGAAAGTAATTATGAACAGAGAAATTGTCAGCCATGGCAGATGGAGAAGAAACTTAAACATTACAGGCAGATGGGGATAAAGTTAAGAGCTAGGCTGGAAAGCACAGAATGACATACAGTCTGGAAAGAAAAACAAACGTGAGAGAAAAAAAAAAAGGATGTTTTGAAACCTTTCCACATGCTAATGTACCACTGAATATGAAACATCACACAAACTTAGAAGGGAAATGCACAAAACACAAAATGGAGATGGCTGAGTGGAGATTGCAAATACCACCACTGGTGATAGAAGATCTTTACTGCCAGTCCTTTGTGATGCTTCACTGAAATCAGATTTTTGCTGCGGGGTGGAAATTTGCCTTGATTACACTATGTCCAAATTTTCATATGATAGAACAGATAACTTTGGTCAGACACCATCTTAACTGTGCCTTACTGAATATCCACATATGCAGTATACACTTCATAGCTACTTCTCTAATAAGTGAAAGCTACACCTGTGGTTATTTCAACCCATTTTCAAATTCTGATTCTTTATCTATTCTCAGAAGTAAGAGACAGATTGCATAAAGTCTAGTTGAAGTTACTCATGTCAAGTTATAAAACTTTCATTCTATAACACTTTATGCTCTTCAAGATTTTTTTTTCTCAAAATATGCTTACTTAGTGACTGAAGAAAGGCTACCAAACTTTTATTTCTATGAGCTGATCTTTCTACTTGATTCAGACTGTCACTTTATTTATGTTATTTGCGATGATTGGAGAAATCACGTCCTCATGATTTCCTATTTCCTAGGCTTGAACAGCTTCCATTTGCATTGTAAAGAGGTATTACAATGTACTTTGGGGGTGATTAAAACTTTTTATTTTTTATATTTTTTACTGAAAAGTATTTATATGCAAGTTTTTATACATAACAGCTTGTTCTGTAGAAAACTAAAATGTTTGGAGTTAGGTTTTGAAAGTAAATCTTGACTAAACTGGGATAATAGCTATTTTGATCTAGTTGAGTAGTTGTTATCAAACAAAAAGTAACTGGAAATGTAAAATATCTTCTATAGTTACTCTTTTATTCTCTTGTTCAAGTAAGAATGAAGTACATAGAGGAATAGAAAAAATATATTTTTTCCCAGAAAAAAAAATAATAAAAAAGGCACAATAATATTTACAAAATTGAATCATACCTAATTTTTAGTTTATTCCAACATTTCAGAGAATATATATATATATTTTTTTCTTTTACCAAATATAGTAGCTACATTTTATAGGATTACCTGGAAAATCTTCTGTGTTTATAGAACAGCAGGGATAGCTTAAGGCAATGCTAACATGTGGCTGTAGACTATTACAGAATGTGTACAGTCAGCTTATTCTTTTATGAAACATTTATTTATGCACTCCTTGTTTTTATCTATCCAAATTGACAGTTGTACACTAAAATTTTATTGTAGAGAGTGTTTTTATTTTATAGTAAAATGTAATATCCTCTGTTCTGTGTGGGAAAATGAAGAGATGGACCACAAAATCCTTTCATTATTTTTCCTCATCTTTAAGTTTCTTCAAACATTCTGCTATAGATGTCCCGCCCTCCCCCCCCCCCCCCAATTGCCTGGATGACATTCTTACAGCACTTCTTCCAGAGTGAGGTGGCTATAAGTGCAATGGGGAGGGGGTGAATGCCACATGTAACTCCAATCCCAAGCCTGGAATGAAAAGTAGTATCGTGACTGAATTTTCATGAGGTAATTTATTTTGCATCTTGATTGCAGCACCCTTTTTCAAACTGAAATGCAGCCTGAAAATCATAGATTAACATACTGGAGTAGAAAGTGTGGAAAATAAGACATCCTCTCATGTCAGTGAAAAGACTCAGAGATCACTGGATTTTGGAGATAAAAACTCTCCGCTATGGTACCCCTGGGACACTGAGAAAAAATCCAGCATTCTATCCAAAATATAAAGACAATTTAAATGTGAAACTTTTTACATTTCACTGCTAAGCTTGCACACAATTGAACAATGAAACAGTATCTTCTCAACAGAACTTATAAGTGAGAAATAAATGAAAAATCCCTGCTCCACAGACTGACAACATGTTCATTGTCCTTGCTATCCAGCACCATACCCTTTGCATATTCTCACTCTCCCAAATATATTTTTGGTTAGATATTCATCATTGTGTAACATATGGATTTCTTGTCTTCTTCGACCAATACTTCTTATGTCATGATATACTTTTTAAAAATAAATAAATATTATTTATTTGTATTATTTTAATCTGTCGGGCTAAATAAAAATACAAACAAGCAGGGGTAATCTCTTTGGATAATCAGTCTTGGAAATCTTGGAGCAATCCAGCTCTTCCCCTTCTTTCACTGCCTCAAGCATCCCAGGTGTGATGCAGCAGGATGGTGCCATGTTGATAAAATTTGCTTTCAGTTCCACTGAACCGTCTATACTGTGCTTTGACGTGTCTACTGCTCAGTATATTTATAACTGGGAGTGACATTCTTGGGTGCTTTCTCATCCACTTCTCACAGCACTGGAGCTTCACGGACTGGAATTGAAGTCACTCAAGTGCAGTCTGCGGTGGCTTCTCCCTAATGCTGTCTGAAGGTGGTTCCTGCACTGCACATGAAGGGGAACTGATGGAGTTGCTCCATCTCAGAGAGCATGCTCAGCAGCTCCTTTCTGTCTAAAATTGTCCCTGGTCATGCTAGCAATAGCAAATGGTTTGGGCTGATGACTTCACATCAGTGGCTTTCTGAGACTTTCCCTCCAGCCCTCAGCCTTTATGGCCCAGACGGGGAAGTTGAGGATAGTGCCTTACTTACAATTTAATTTTCTGTTATTTCAATCATAGAAACAGAATGTTTTGGGTTGGAAGGTATCTTAAAGATCATCTAGTGCCACTCCCCTGCCATAGG